>NW_015166454.1:240587-286821 GCF_001447785.1 Gekko japonicus | reverse complement strand
GTTGCCTGCAGAAGTGGTGGTGAAATTTACAAAGCAGCGTCTCAGGGACCAAATTTTGAAGAATACGTCAGCGTCACCCCTGAAGATTGGTGATCAGCAAATTAGAGTTTTGAAAGATGTTCCATTTGAGATTAGAATGAAAAGAAAGGAGTATAAAGGATTGACTATCTTCTTACAGAAACGGCAAATTGGATATAAATGGCTGATACCCGAAGGACTGACGTTCAAGTTTAAGGATAAAAGGGAAAAAATTAACTCTATCTTCAAGGCTCAAGAATTTCTGAAAAGGCATGCCAGTAAAGAAGAAGAAACAGCTCTGGCCGAATGGATGTCAACATTAAGCGTGGATGACAGCAGCTCAGAGGGAGAAGTGAAGGATGAGGATTCAGAAGAAGCGGCGGGAAAATACAACCTGAGAGAAAGAGGAAGAACCCAAAGTGTAAAAACTTTCGATTTTTTTTCTTCATTATTGGATTGTACTTTGGAAGAAGACCTCCTCAGAAGGACATTATTAATACACTAAATACCTTGTTTTACCCTAACTAGAAGAACAGAAAGACATCTGACGAAAGAGACTATGGACTGTGTGCTCTGAATACTAACAGATTAACTAAACTAATACCATTAACACCACTCACTCTATTTCCTTATCCCTCTATATACCCACCCTTTTTTCTTGAACTTAAAAGAAATATCTCTCCTTTTTAGGAGAGGGAATAAATCTTTATCCAAAAAAAAAAGGATACATTTAAACACAGTAAAATACAATAAAATCTATCATAAATTACTTATAAATTACTTAAAATAACAATCATTTAAAACATAAATACATAAAACGCTGGAACGTACTCAAACAACAAGCGGAGCAGTTCTTATAACATAGTTTAGGCGCCTGTTGGATGTCAATATTTTTATACCAGCACAATTCTCATTTATTATGCGGCGAGCACAGGCTAGGAACCTCGATGGTAGGATGCAGGTTACAGGTCAGAAAGCCAGGGTGCAGGGACATTCCTCGGTGTGTACTGCAGCTTCTTAATCAAATTCCTGGTGGAAGATGCAATATTTCTTTTCAAATGCTGAACTACAGACCTTCTGCGTACAGATTAAGTCACTGACCATCAGACTGGAGGTTTCTTTTTCATTCCACTCAAAAACTTATACCTTAGTTCATCCATTGAGTGAGCCTTTGAAAAATCTATTTTCAGCTTCATGTGATACTAAGTATAATTCCTTTATATTAAACCTTTTTGTAGCAGAGAAGCTGCTGTATCATCTGTACAGGCACACAAAAATGGAAAGGATTAATTGCAAATGACTTTCTCTCTGGGGAGCTCTTCTTGGATAAGTGAGCTATATATGACATGAATTCTAGTGATGGGAATGTTTAGCTTGACTTTTCCATTCTTTCTTGCTTCTCCCCAAAAAGTGCAACTAAGACACTTATGGAAAATAAAAGATAGCCAAAAGGTGCATTAAGAATGCATGTTTAAAATGCATTGTGAAATATATGGTGACAGGAAACAAAAATCAGGTCCTACAAGCTAAGAGATCATATCCATCAACATTAATGATCCAGCACAACATCCTCAGAGTTACAGCTTCTACTCACTATGTTTACTGAATCATGTACATGTGCAATATAATGAACCTAACTACTGTGATGTCTTCTGCAGGAGGATGCCCTAGAAGAATGATTAGGAGCAAGTGCACCAGTGATATATCTAGCATGACCGCAGACAGGGGGATTATAAATCTTGATGATGATGATGATGATGATGATGATGATGATGATGATGATGATTTTGGGAGCCTGGAGCAATGTACATGATGGCCCTCCAAGTACTCCACCTCACCCCACCTTCACACATGTACAAAACAAACATATTATTTCAAAATTGTATCCTCATGTAATGGTATGCCTGGTCTTCCACGCTTTCCTGCTTCATTTTCTTCAGTTTTTGTTTCTGGTACCTAGCTTGAGTTTCAACAGTGTGTAAAGTACAATACATACGAATATTTCTTTACTACTTCATCTGTTATATCATGAAATATGAAAAAACAGGTCATGCTTTGTTCGGCTTGCCAGCTTCCAGGTGGGGAATGGAGATCTCCCAGAATTACAACAGATTCTCAGGCTACAGAGACAAAATAGCTACTTTTCTTGGAGAAAACAGCTGCTTTTGAGAGTGTTCTCTATGGAGTTATACCTGGATGGGGTCCCTCCCCTTTCCAACCCATCCCCAGGCTCCACCCCCGTATCGCCAGAATTTTCCCAGCTTGGAGTTGGCAACCCTATGCCTTGTGAAATAGTCTACGATAAGAAAACGTAGCCACTGTACATCCAGTAGCACACACAGAATGCAGTGACAGACTTACCCTTTCGATATGCAGCACTGTCCTTCCTGCAACCCTGAACAGAATGAAAACAGATGTTGTGTGGACCATTTCACTAGAAGTTCACACTTGCAGCTCCTCTGAGTCTTCCCCTTGCTAGATGAAGCAGCCTGGGCTGGAAGACAGCGCTTCCAGTGGTGTTGCAGGATTGCAGAGCATTTCCAGGCTGCAGATTGCCCAACTGGGGCAGGGGTGGCAGGGGGAGTGGTTACAGTAATAAACCTAGTATGCCACTGAAGAGGATAGTAATGCTATTATCATTACTAATAATTTCTAGAGTGCTGATCAACCAAGAATGTGTATGTAGATCAGCGCCTTCCACTAAAATGGATATGGCCTTAAAAGAAAAAGAATCCTTCCATATTCGCTATTAAAATTTCTCTCTCCTTTTATTAGTTGCTACTTTTCTGCAGTGTATCCTCCCTCGATTAGCCATACTTGGATATTACAAAGGCCAACATTCATATCCCTTGGCTGCTGCGGTAAATGCAGTTGCTAAAAATTGTACAGGAGCCAAAAGTAACAGAACAGCCAAAGAAAAAATTGATGATGACTGTGATGGAGAGCCTGAAACAAAAGTAAATATATGCATGGGAAACTGCATCCCACACATTATCTAGAGGAAGAAATCTATGTAGCAAAGGATCTGTATATAATGCTTTGGTACATGGATTTTCTTTCATTGAATGCTGTGTGGGAAGAATGCTAAACAGTTCAAAGGATTATATCAATCATTGTTTTGTTTGTTTATTTATGTAATGTATACCACCTCTTGACATAAAACTTTAAGCCAGTTTACAAAGTAAACAGTTTAAAACCAGTAATAAAACATACAAAATAAATAACACTAGCAAAATCAAATTATAAAATCAGCAACAAAATCGGATAAAGGTACCTGAAATGCCTATTTAAAAGCCCAAGGGGAAAAGAACGGATTCACCTGGTACGTAAATGCTAATAAAGATGGCTCCAGGGAAAGTTTTGGATAGGCAAAGCTGGGTGGGAGGATGAGCAGAGCATTATCATTTGGGAACACCATTTCCTTTTGAAGAACCAACCAGAAATGTTCTTATGCTAACAACAATCTCTTGTTCTTTAACTGGAACAGAGGGTACTTTTATAAAGCGAACAGGATTTTAGTCTAGTCCATTGTTCATTGTATGTATTACCTTGCTCTTACTGCATTGTCTTTTACTTTGGTGATTCCATTTTTCCATTGTTTGTAGCATATATCATGTCTGTTTTTTTGTGTTGTTTTAAACTTTTGTAATCCCAGTCCTATTGTCTGTGGATGTCTCAGGCCATTTGATTGCACTGTTTTACACTGTGTAATCCACCTTGAGTCTCAGCAAGAAACGCAGAAAACAAACAAACAAATGATCACAAATTAAAAAGCTATAGCTTAGAAATTTGGTCCCATGTAGAATTTTCATGGGTGCAAGGAGGGGTGCAATTTTTGCTGATTTTCCATAACAGTCCAACCCCCCTCTGCAGCGGGCTTTCCCTGTGGTATAGCTTGTAGAGGGAATCAGAAGTCTCCTATGGGAGGGGGAAATTGATGAAAATGCACCCCCCCTTGCATGTACTGAACTTCTAAGAGGGATCAAATGATTTGTTGAAAAATTCTTAGGTGGGCCAAAGCAGTGTACCAGGTGGGTTGGTGCTTTGGAGAGAATTCCAGAGTCTGAGGGCCAGACTACATATTGCTGTTTTTAATGAGTTGAATCCAAGTTCCCTGGATCCAACTTGTGTTCCTCTCAGCTGCCCAGCAGCTGTGGAGAATGGCTTCTAAAACAAACAGAGAACCTGAACAGGCTCAGAACAGTGCCATGGGGGAGAAAGGGCTCCTGCCCCCCAACCATTTTCCCATGTGAAAACAATGCTGGAGGGGGACCTATTTTCCCAGTTTTGCTGCTGCACAATCACAGATGTTCCCATGTTCCAACACTTTAAAAACAGTAACATGTAGGATGGCCCTGAGTGCCACTACAGAAAATGCCCTTTCTGTCTCTGAGGACAAGAAGGGCCTCAAATGAAAATTGCGGTTTTTTAAAAACCTATTTAAAATTTTTGGATCTCTGGAATGGCCATCTGGAGTACCACTGAAACAAATTATTTCAAATTACAACATACTCTGCATTTAAAACCTGCTAATAATAACCCTGTTTAAAGATCCTGGCTTTAAAAGCTTTACTTCCTTTTCCTGAAGTCTACATTCATGTTTTGGTACAGCTTATGTGTGCTGATAATTAGTGTTAATTTTAATATGAATAATAAAAATATTTTTAAAGAACAGAAAAAACCAAACATATTGAAATCTGGATTTTTAGTTTTAGCAGAAAACAGTAAAGTAAGTTGCAGTATAAACTTATGACCAAACATCTATAATTTCTCTTGTTTTATGTTCATGATATAAAGCATAAAATCACAATCAAGAAATACATATTAAAGTTTACAAATAGAGTTTGAGCAAAGCCAGCAGAAACCTAAACACACAGAGGTTAATTTATAAACATGACCTGTCCTTCCCAGCCTTCACCAAAGCTGCATGGTTGCTATTCAATGTAATTTTTAAACTAATGTTCTTCTGCAGCTACCAATGTTTGAATTGCAGTATACACTGCAAATGTGTCTGTTAAAAGGATCACAATATTAACCTGCTCAGGCTAACGATAACCTGTACTTTGCTACATCAACCAGTATTAAAGACGGGAAAGCACAGAGTAATACACATGTTCATTTATTTATTTTAAATTTCATTAAGTGTGTTTGGAAATATTCCCACTGCTCTCCTGCCAGAGTTAGTAGACCACAGGAAATGCTACGCTTCATCACACAAATGATCCATCATGTCTAGTATCTTCCCTGCTGGGAAGATCACAGCACAATGAGCCACAGAATGATTTAAAAATCCATAATGATAACATCTGAAACTTTGCTGCAACCCCCTACTGGTCTATGTCTCCCTCTACTCTCTTTCTGGTGATGTGCAATAAAAGACATGACCACGGAAACATCTTTGGACAGCGCTGGCTCTTCGACTTTGAAACGGAGATGAGCACTGCAACCCTAGAGTCGGATTCGACTGGCTTTCGAGCAAGGGAACCTTTACCTTTACCTATGATGTTATGTCAGCACATGGAGTTTCCCTTCCACACTCTGTTTCATTGTGGCTCAGACAGAAATCAAATATGCATTAGGAAAACACAGGAAGGTTCAAATACAACAGTAAGTCAACCTTCCTGCATGCCTATCAACCAGTTTAGAAACATAGTACAAATGCCTTTAAATATTACTTTTTCAAACATCTGAAGCTTGAGATCCGTACATGGGGAACTGCCTTTCTGTTTTTCAGTCATGCATACTGACAACTTTCAGTAGCACATGTGGATTTATTTTCAGCATGGTTGACAGGAACATAATTTCTTCTTCCATATTTTGCATGGTAAATTTTGGTATCTGAACTTCGGCCCAGATATATATAAAGTTGAAATAGTGACTTCTTTGTGACTTCTCTGAGCAAGATCACTGAGAATGCTTCTAAAGCCCCAGTCTCTTGTGGAACTATCATTTTCCTCTCTAGCCATTTTATACTTGAAGTGTGGCTTTAGGTCAAATTAATTCTTTTGATATGCTGTTCAGAGCACCATGCATCCTTTGGAAGGTGATGCCTCTGAGAGCTGCTGCCTTAACTTTAATAATGTCCGGCCACTGGATCCATCGTAAATAAGAGATATGAACAGCGACTTCAAATTGCTCCTAAAGTAGGATAATCTTAGCAGAGTCCCTTGATCTTCATCCCCTATGGAACCTAAATTTAAATATGTGTGTAATGTATTCAATAACTGCCATTGAATGCATGATGTATGTGAAACATCTAATCGACTTGCCACGTTGAGCTTCGTCCTGGGCTAGGATCCAAATCCATCCAATCGCATTGCTAGCCCAGGAAGCACCTAGTCAATCACCTAACAGCAAGCTCCCTGAGCGGGAACATCCGTGATTGGTCCTTATATGAACAACCGCATGGGTTGGTATTTGTACAGTGGGTGTGGCTACATTAGCCGGGAGAGTTTAAAAGCAGGACAACTGCAATGTAAAAGCTGAACTGTTCTGTTCTGGCTATCAGATGTTGTTCCGTGTTGGAGTTGTGTTCGAGTTGAAGAATAAAGTTGTGTTCTTGCTGAATCACTCTCTGACTGCTTTTTTAAGGGAGCAACTTAACAATGTGTAACTGAACCAATTGATCCACAGTTGTCTTGTGTGTAATTGCGAGCAAAGTTCACCATAATAGGTTTTTCCCCTCTTGTATGGAAGCTGATGCAGGGCTAATATGGCATCTATACCTCTGAAGCAAGACTTCGTAGTCTTTATAAGGGAGTGTAGCATCTCTGTGCTGAACATGAATCACCTTGGCCTCTGCTGCAGTTGAATATCTCAATTAGGAATGGTGCAGGAACCAGGAAAATAGAGGTTAAGCTTGGTTCATGGTTTGTGGGGTTACACGAACCATGAAGATTCATGAACCTTCCTGTTTACCAAACTGGTTCATTTTGTGAGGTTTGTGATGCAGTAGAGGTGACAAACTTGCAAGAAATCTCCAGCTGACTCTCCTCTATGTGCCCTCCAAGTTTGGTGAGGATTGGATTTAGGAGGCCCAAGTTGAACGCCAGCTGGGGAGAGGTGTTCAACAATAAGTATGGGGGTGTGTGTTCTGGCAGGTCAACCAGCAGCTAAGCCCCTCTGCTCAGCAGGAGCAGAGAGATAGGTGTCTCAGAGACCTGAGTCCACTCCACCGTACACAATCCCAGCCAGCCAGAGCTAGTCACAAAGCCCATTGTGGGGGTCCTCAGCCCAGGAACTAATGAAGCTAAGCCCTTCTGCTCAGTGTGAGCAGAAAGACAGGTGCCTCAGAGCCCTGAGTAAGCACGAAATACCTCCAACCACACTATTCATAGGAGGAATGATTTCCAGATCCCTTCCTTTCTGCCTCTGCCTTTAACTAACGTGCAGTGCACCTGCTGCCAATGGAAAACAACGGTTGGATGGGTATATATCATTCTGCTCTATGGGCCAGCGATGCCTGTTGAGCTTTGGAGTGACACTATTGGTGTTTCCATTGCTGCAGAAGTCCATCTGCCCCTTTGCTATGACAATTGTAATTGTATTGTAATTGATCAGCGCCAGCATGTCTGCCGTGGATGCAGCTGACATGCCCCACCATGAGACGCCCTAACGTCCCACATGGAGGATTGTGGGAGAGTCATTGTGGTGAGATCAGATGGACCTCAGCTTGCAAACCATGACCCAGGCAATTTTAGTTGTGAATTTAGGGTCGTGAGCAGGTTCATGCCCATCCCTAATCTCATTAAATTTTGCACATTTTATTGGGAGGAAGACCAATGAATGTCTCTAACTAAGTTTGATAGGGGCAGGTTGCAAATAGAGCAGAAGAAGTAATGACAAACATTTGGTTCACTGAGTCCTTTTTAGTATGATGTTTAGGCTGATCTTATATAGGTTTCTCAAGAGACATGTGAGGTGGTCTGGTACTCCCATCTCTTTAAGGACTTGCCATAGTTTGTTGTGATCCACACAATCAAAGGCTTTAGCATAGTCAATGAAGCAAAAGTAGATCTTTTTCTGGCACTAAGTTGCAGAGCCTCTCCCCTGGCCCGCCTTCAGGTACAAGCTCTCCCTCCTCTGTGAGGGCAGATCTGCATGTTCCCCCCCCCTAGCTAGCACTCGCAAACAGTCCAATGGAGTCTGAGCAGTGGGTGTTGCCTTTCTGATACACTTCCGGTGATGTCATGGGCTGTGGCATATGCAAAAGCTAGCAATCCAAAACAGTCCAATGGAGCCTGAGCAGTGGGTGTTGCCTTTCTGATACACTTCCGGTGATGTCAGGGGCTGTGGCATATGCAAATAAATTATGCTAATAAGTTATGCTAATGAGATCCTGCACCTCTTTTTCTACGAAATGACCCCTGACTGCTGCTGGAAATCATATTACGATTCAGAAGGTATTTAATACTCATATTTTCCAGTTATTATCCTTTGGACATCATATTTGGAAGATGCAAATTTTTAATACTTACATTGAGTTCCCCCTTTTCTTGATTTTTTAAATAATTATTAAATTTTTCTTTACTCATTTTTAGCAGAGTATAAAAATATTTTGTATCATAATATTAGCTCTGAAGGCGTATTCAGTTTTGATACATCTTTAAACATTGCTTTCCACAGGCTTCAGAAAGCTGCACTGTGAAATGAGGCAAGACCAAGAAGTATGCCACTATGAGAGATAAGTCTGAAAGCTATCAAGAAAATAAAGATTATTATCCTACACGTTAGTGTGAGAAGATACTTATTGATCTTCTGGGTGCCGAATTTTCAAAGAGGCACCATTTTATACACTGCTGAGGAACACAGATTCTGAGGCTGAAAAAAAAAGCAAGAGGATATTGGCTGAGCATGAAAAGTGGAACTATGAAATTCTAGAGAAAATATTGGGTTTATAACCTGACCTTCATTCGCAGTCTCAGAGCATCTTACAATCTCCATTCCTTTCCCCTCGCCACAAAAGACACCCTGTGGGATAGGTGGGGATGAGAGAGCTCTGAGAGAACTGCTTTTGAGAGAACAGCTCTGAGAGAACTTGTGACTGACCCAAGGTCACACCAGCAGCTGCATATGGAGGAGTGGAGAATCAAACCTGGTTCTCCCAGATTAGAGTCCTTGCTCCTAACCACTAAACCAAACTGGCTCTCAAACTGGCTCCTAATCACTACACCAAGGAGCTCAAGCATAAAAATACAGACCAGTCCTTATATTGCCATACTTTGAAAGTAATTGTACTAGGAATACGGTGGAGGCAAGAGAAAATTCTTGGGAGAATTCCTTGTGTAATGGACTGTTCTGATGTTGACTTCTGATCGCATCTAGCTGCAGGCATAGTGGGTTCTACCTTCCACTAGAAAATTGCAGGAGTCCAGTAGCACCTTAAAGGGTTTGAACTTTCGCAAGTCACTGCTCATGTCTTCAGGTCCAGTAGGGCGGGTTAAAAATCGCCAAAATAAAATAAAAATTAATACATTAATTAGCCTATGTAGCCCTTAATCGAGCCCTTAATCGAGAGCCAGTTTGGTGTAGTGGTTAAGTGCGCGGACTCTAATCTGGGAGAACCAGGTTTGATTCCCCACTCCTCCACTTGCACCTGGCTGGATGACCTTGGGCAAGCCATAGTTCTGAGAAGAGCTGTTCTCTCAAGGACAGCTCTGGAAAGAGCTCTCTCAGCCCCACCTACCTCACAGGGTGTCTGTTGTGGGGAGGGGAAGGGAAAGGAGTTTGTAAGCCACTCTGAGACACCTTTGGGTAGTGAAGGGCGGGGTATAAATCCAATCTCTTCTTCTTCTTAATTTGCCTTAATAAATCATAAACTCCGAAATTTCCTATAGTGGCTTGCCTCACAATGAATTTTCAAGCTTTTAGGCATCACAGAAAGACATTTTCATTCTCTCAAACCTTTTAGACCTCCTCCTTTGTATAGATGTATTCTTTATTCTGGTTTTTTGCCTGTTGTTCTATCAAGATTTTCCTTTTTAAAAATCTGATGCTGTCTTAAATTATTTTTATTTACATTTTAAAAATTCTTTTAATTGTTTTTTATGATTGTTTGGTAATATTTTATTTTTACTTATGTCTATTCATTGTTGTGAACTATCTCACAGACATTTACATGGTGAGGTGGGGTATAAATATTTCATCTTACGGAAATAGAATAAGAAACAATCAACTTGAATTGATTCAAAACACAACAGAATCAGAGCAATTGCTAGAAACAACATGAGTATTAAGTTAGTGAAGGAACTAAATTATTACTGTAGCCAACAATTTAATGAATACTCAGGATGCGACAGGAAGCTACAGCACAACATTTTAAGAAATGCATTGAAGCTGATAAATTAAACATATGAAACTGTCTTATACTGAATCAGACCACTGGTACATCAAAGTCAGTATTGTCTAATCTGACAGGCAGAGGCTCTTTGAGGTCTCAGGCAGAGGTCTTTCACACCACCTAGTACCTAGTCCTTTCAACTGGAGATGCCAGTGATTGAACTTGGAACCTTTTGCATGCCAAGCAGATGCTCTACCAATGAGCCCTCTCCAAATTGCTTGTTGGGGAAAAAAGGGTAGAAATATATGGCACACAGGGTTGCCAACTCTGGCTTGGGAAGTTCCTGGAGATTTGGGGGCAATACATGGTGAGAGCAGAGATTAAGGAACTCAGCAGGGAAGCAGGTCTATAGAGCCCATCCCCTGAAGCTGCCATTTCCTCCAGGAGAACTGTAGTATGGAGATTAATTGTAACTCTCATAGGACTCTGACCCCCACCTGGTGGCTGGCAACCCTAAGCACTGGAATAAAACCATCCTTACTGGTGCCCAGTTTCCTAGGAAGAATCAGGGACTGTTGTGAGTGAAGAGTGATGGGAGTGCTCTCGCCACTCTCAAGTGGTTAAAACAAGAGCCACCACCTCAGTGGCCTCCCTTTCTGTTTACCCCCATCTTTCTATCCATTCAGCAGTAGTCATCCTGTTCTCCACCTCTGGGAATTCCCTACAGGAGAATTAGGATCCTACTCCTATATCCCATATATGAAGTTACATACTTATATTAAAACTGTTGAAAGTTGCCAGACTTCAGCAAAAAATTTCAAGGAAAGTCTCCATCTCAATTAAAATTCATATGCAGGTTGAACACTCCAATTTAGGCTCAGTAGGACTTGAAAGTGCCTAGCTAACTGCAGGAAGTAAATGTCCCTCTGTAAGAGCTGTATTGAGCAAACTTCAGAGGACGGCGGAAGACAGGAAGGCCTGGCGTGATCTGGTCCATGGGGTCGCGAAGAGTCGGACTCGACTGTGCAACTGAACAACAACAACAACAAAGAGCTGTAAGTATTTATACATTGTTATTAAGTATTCTATTCATCTTATTTTGCCAGATCACTAAGAGCTGTTGGGAGAAGCCCACACACACCAAGTGGAGTCTTTAGTTTTTTGCCTTAATTTTATCAGTTTTTATTAATGTGCTTGGCTCATGCTCTCAGTTTAAAAAGTCACAAGATGGCTTGTTTCCTTTTCAGTTTGGAAAAGTGATGTAACATACCTATGCCTTGGAGTGCTGGACCTTCTCGCCTCTTAACAATATTTCCATGTCACCATTCCACTCTGTGTGCCTGTGATGTCTATCTCTATATATTTCTGAAACCAATGTGTAACACTTCAAGCCTCTGGCAAATTTGGATCCAGCTCATCAAATGTTTAAGTCACAATGCATTTAATAGTCTTTAATGTAACACAAAACTCTTTTTAGTGTAGGCTGCAACTGATGAACGCAGCTACACCTCTGAAATTAGGACTTTGTTTCCAGTAACTGTTCTATATGTTTTGTGTCTAACCTTGTAAGGCCCTGAAAGGAAAATGAATACTCAGAGATAATCAAACACCAGCTAATTTGGCTCATGTCCTTCTCACTGGTTCTTAGGAGAGAACCGATTGTTATGCAGGCTGTTTGGATATGTTAAGTGAAATCAGATGTCCAGTTGATTATTACATTGCTTTTTCACACAGTTGAACAACTTACTTGGAGTAGCAGCTCCTCCACTCATCTGCAACTGTCTCCAGTCTTAAAAGGCACAAAGTAAAAAAAGGAAAAAAATAAGCCTGAGATGTTTTAGTTAATACTTGCTACTTAGCTTTCTTATAACCACTTCTTAAAATATACTTCTGAATGCACAGACACAAAAAGCAGGCAATATCCATCATCAGACATTCAAAGGCTACAAAGAAGGGACGAATTGCTTCTATGTTTTATACAAATTGGTCATGGTGAGGTGGGGTATAAATATTTCATCTTACGGAAATAGAATAAGAAACAGAATCAACTTGAATTGATTCAAAACACAACAGAATCAGAGCAAATGCTAGAAACAACATGAGTATTAAGTTAGTGAAGGAACTAAATTATTACTGTAGCCAACAATTTAATGAATACTCAGGATGCGACAGGAAGCTACAGCACAACATTTTAAGAAATGCATTGAAGCTGATAAATTAAACATATGAAACTGTCTTATACTGAATCAGACCACTGGTACATCAAAGTCAGTATTGTCTAATCTGACAGGCAGAGGCTCTTCAAGGTCTCAGGCAGAAGTCTTTCACATCACCTAGTACCTAGTCCTTTCAATTGGAGATGCCAGTGATTGAACTTGGAACCTTTTGCATGCCAAGCAGATGCTCTACCAATGAGCCCTCTCCAAATTGCTTGTTGGAAAAAAAGGGTAGAAATATATGGCACACAGGGTTGCCAACTCTGGCTTGGGAAGTTCCTGGAGATTTGGGGGCAATACATGGTGAGAGCAGAGATTAAGGAACTCATCAGGGAAGCAGGTCTATAGAGCCTGAAGCTGCCATTTCCTCTAGGAGAACTGTAGTATGGAGATTAATTGTAACTCTCATAGGACTCTGACCCCCACCTGGTGGCTGGCAACCCTAAGCACTGGAATAAAACCATCCTTACTGGTGCCCAGTTTCCTAGAAAGAATCAGGGACTGTTGTGAGTGAAGAGTGATGGGAGTGCTCTCGCCACTCTCAAGTGGTTAAAACAAGAGCCACCACCTCAGTGGCCTCCCTTTCTGTTTACCCCCATCTTTCTATCCATTCAGCAGTAGTCATCCTGTTCTCCACCTCTGGGAATTCCCTACAGGAGAATTAGGATCCTACTCCTATATCCCATATATGAAGTTACATACTTATATTAAAACTGTTGAAAGTTGCCAGACTTCAGCAAAAATTTTCAAGGAAAGTCTCCATCTCAATTAAAATTCATATGCAGGTTGAACACTCCAATTTAGGCTCAGTAGGACTTGAATGTGGCTAGCTAACTGCAGGAAGTAAATGTCCCTCTGTAAGAGCTGTATTGAGCAAACTTCAGAGGACGGCGGAAGACAGGAAGGCCTGGCGTGATCTGGTCCATGGGGTCGCGAAGAGTCGGACTCGACTGTGCAACTGAACAACAACAACAACAAAGAGCTGTAAGTATTTATACATTGTTATTAAGTATTCTATTCATCTTATTTTGCCAGATCACTAAGAGCTGTTGGGAGAAGCCCACACACACCAAGTGGAGTCTTTAGTTTTTTGCCTTAATTTTATCAGTTTTTATTAATGTGCTTGGCTCATGCTCTCAGTTTAAAAAGTCACAAGATGGCTTGTTTCCTTTTCAGTTTGGAAAAGTGATGTAACATACCTATGCCTTGGAGTGCTGGACCTTCTCGCCTCTTAACAATATTTCCATGTCACCATTCCACTCTGTGTGCCTGTGATGTCTATCTCTATATATTTCTGAAACCAATGTGTAACACTTCAAGCCTCTGGCAAATTTGGATCCAGCTCATCAAATGTTTAAGTCACAATGCATTTAATAGTCTTTAATGTAACACAAAACTCTTTTTAGTGTAGGCTGCAACTGATGAACGCAGCTACACCTCTGAAATTAGGACTTTGTTTCCAGTAACTGTTCTATATGTTTTGTGTCTAACCTAAGGCGCTGAAAGGAAAATGAATACTCAGAGATAATCAAACACCAGCTAATTTGGCTCATGTCCTTCTCACTGGTTCTTAGGAGAGAACCGATTGTTATGCAGGCTGTTTGGATATGTTTAAGTGAAATCAGATGTCCAGTTGATTATTACATTGCTTTTTCACACAGTTGAACAACTTACTTGGAGTAGCAGCTCCTCCACTCATCTGCAACTGTCTCCAGTCTTAAAAGGCAAAAGTAAAAAAGTAAAAAAATAAGCCTGAGATTTTTTAGTTAATACTTGCTACTTAGGTTTCTCAGTGTGCCTTTCAATGACTGCCTATGAACCTAGTTAAATCTTACAATGAGTTCTTATAACCACTTCTTAAAATATACTTCTGAATGCACAGACACAAAAAGCAGGCAATATCCATCATCAGACATTCAAAGGCTACAAAGAAGGGATGAATTGCTTCTATGTTTTATACAAATTGGTCAATCTTTTTTTTGGGGCCCCCCTAAGGGGATTTTTTTTAAATTGCATTTTATAAAACTAAACACTACATGAAAAAATAGGAAAGGAACTACATACTATAGGATAAAGTAAAGAAACCTCTAAAAATCCAAGAGTGGGTGTCATACAAACTGCTTTAACAAGATTACAATCTTATGTAGCTAAATATTCATATAAATTCATTGAACATGTTCATCATCTTTCAAACTTCCGCTCCAACTTAAACATTGTCTACTATGACTTCTTAAAGAGTCTAAGAAATCTTATTTTAAACATTCTTTAAACTTCAGAGTTATAATAACAAGTCATTTTTTATCTTTTGGCTTCCTCAATTTATAGCCTCGTTTTGGGGCCGCAGCCCCCAGATTTGAGTCTGATTCTTCACCAGAAGATGGCTCTACTCCATCTCCATCTTCCTTCTCAGGACTGCCTTTGTCTTCTTCTTCTTTCCCATCTGTTGGACAGCTGTGCAGGTGCAGGAATTCATTTGCTTTTTCCAGAGTGTCATTTTTTTTCCATTTGCAAACTTAAAGATTATTCTTTCGGGAAAAATCCATCTGTAGACAATTTGTTTCTTTTGAAGGAATGCGACCAAGACTTTATATTTACACCTTTTCTTCCTTATTTCAAATGGTATGTCCTTTAGTACCTTAATCTCTTTGCCTTTGATTTTCAGGGTAACTCCATTGACAACTTTAAGAATTTTATCTCTGACATTTCTTCTGGAGAATCTCTGACATTTCTTCTAGAGAAACTGTCTAGCACCCCATGGTTTGGAACCCCTCACAAGGATTCCATGGGGAGTGCGGACAATCGCACCCCCTCCTAGCCACGGGTTCTGGCGATCGTCTCCTGGACGTCCGGGAGAGTGACCGCCATGACGAGCGCCAAAACCGGAAGTCACAAGTTGGTCAATCTAATGAACCATATCACCATAACTCTGGGAGATACTGACTATTCTGTAAATGAACTGATTTAGTTTTTGGAGTGGACAAAAGCTGCCACAAGGTGCAATGATCTAGTAGCTACTGTGTAGACACAAAGCTACTCAGCAGGATGCTATACTCAAATGACCTTTGCCAGAGAACACTGACATGATCCAATCAGCAGCTAATCTTGCATATATTCAAGGTAATATGTCCTCCTGGAGAATATTTGCCATGAGGTTTTCAGCTTGTCTATCAGTAGATGTGTGAGATCTGCTTGCAGGACCTTTATCTTTACTGCAGCATGGACCCTGCTATATGAACTTTCACAGACAAGCTTCTTACTCACAATGACAAAATCCAGCATCCTTTTTCATGAGCATTATGGCATCTGGCATTTTGAATATTATTGATATTGAGTAATGTATTTTGTGTGATTTGTTGCACTTTGTATAATTTGTATATTTTGTAATGCTTAGTACAACTTAGGATATATTAAAGACCACACATATCCAAGGGACTGCCTCTTCCCATATATCCCCTGGAGGGCCTTGAGCTCTGCTGAACAACATCTACTGGTTATCCCTTGTTCAGAGGACGTTCATCTAGCCTCAACCAGGTCCAGGGCCTTCTCAGTCCTGGCCCCCACTTGGTGGAACAAGCTCCCACTTGAGACCAGGGCCTTGCAGGACTTATTATAGTTCTACAGGGCCTGCAAAATTGAGCTGTTCTGCCAGGCCTTCAGTTGAGGCAATGGGCGTCCAATCACATGGCCTCTCCTGCAAACCGGTCCTACTGAAACTGCCTATGATTACCACCTACCCAGCTGTTGGAGCTAGTATAGAAAGTCATGTCACCATTTCTAGTTAAATTTTAATCTAGTTATACATCTTAATCTGAAAATTGATTATATTTATATTGTATATTAAACTTTGATGTTACCTGCTCTGAACCCATGTGCAGGAAGGGTGGGATACAAATGCAATAAATAAAATAAAAAATAAATAAATAGTAATTGAATTTAGTGATAATATTTTTGCATAATTAATAATAAAAGCATTTAACAGTTTATTCTTAGTTATCTTTCTTTGTAGTTATATTGGTTTTGGGGGTCACCATGTTGGGCCATGGCTTAGTCTACTGTTGTGAGGAAGGCTGGCTTGGTGCCCCTCCAGTTGCGGTGAAGACCGGTGCCCTAGGCAATTACCCAGGTTGACCTAGTGGGCAGGTCACCCCTGTGTAACAGCAGCTGCTAATGCTATTTACTGCTATTAGTGTAATATAACATCATAGTTGCTTGTAACTATTTTCTGTCTGTTGCCTTTTCACACTAATATTGCAACAATGTTACAAAAATGCTGTTCAAAATACCAGCATAATATGCACATAAAAGCTGGATTTAATGATACTATATAAACAATTAGGTCATATTTTTGGTATTTGTGATAAACCTTCAAATTCTGTCCAGTTTGTTACACTATTTAAATGCTGGACATTTATTTTGTAGAACAGTAAAATACAGAGCACAAAGCTTTTTTAAAAAAGAAAAGTCACTGTCGTATGACCAAATTGGCTTCTTGAAACAATTATGCCAGGAAGGAAATCTACTGATAATATCCTAATGATGTAAATACTTCCCCCCTCCCAGTTCTGAAAAGCATTATGTATAATGACTATCCAAATTCATTTTGTTATTTCATAAGACATTCATTTATTTATACGTAGTACAAAGGAGAGATTTGGTCATTTGGCTTAATGGAGTTTAATGCATAAAGAATTATCATCTGTAAAGGTGATCACAGAAAAAGAAAACTGTTCCTCTTTTTAAAATGCCAGAACCAAAGATGTTACAGAAGGTGCAACAGAAGCAGATTTTCAATGCTTTCAAGAGAATGATTTTTTTTTCTTTTCTTTTTTTACACTGTCATCCTAAGAATCCTATTCAAGTCTATAAAACGGAGTTTACTGCCAGGAAAGTGTTTTGAGGATTACACTGTTAATGTCTTTACAGAGTATACAAGGAAGAAATCAATAAAATAATCCCAGGTTATGATTGTAAGGTGCATGGCAGACAGTCTTGCTGAAGCTGAGCAGGGAGTCTGAAAGCAATGCCTAGATGGAATCCTGGAATCCCTTATTCTTGCCACCCTAAGACCTGTGATGAAAAAAAGGCAGAATATAAATGAAATAAATAAATCCCTATCACTGTGGAGTCCTGTTTCTACTATACCAAAATACATGTCTGCAAGGAAGCCAAGCTGCAGCATAGGTAGGAAGGAGCAGGAAAACCAGGAGACCTGGCAGCTACTCATACCTGCTTCTCCAGGGCTGTGTGGTTGCCTATGCCCTGGCTACAGGTGAAACCATTCCAAGACTTGTGAAAAAGCACATGTTGAACACACAAGGATGAAACCCTCTCATGCTTTGGACTTGACTTGTGGAACTTTATCAAAAGCTTTAGCTACTGCGGGCAAACACATTCCACAGAACACACAGGAGTTTGGTATATATATTCCATGTATATTTGGTATAGATAAAAGGTAAAGGTTCCCTTGCTCGAAAGCCAGTCGAATCCGACTCTAGGGTTGCGGTGCTCATCTCCGTTTCAAAGCCGAAGAGCCAGCGCTGTCCGAAGACGTTTCCGTGGTCATGTGGCCGGCATGACTAAACACCAAGGCGCACGGAATGCTGTTACCTTCCCACCGAAATGGTACCTATTTATCTACTTGCAATTTCTTGCTTTCGAACTGCTAGGTTGGCAGGACCTGGAACTAGAGATGGGAGCTCACTCCATCATGCGGCACCCGGGTCTCAAACTGCTGAACTACTGACCTTCCACAGCCTGCAGTTCAGCATCTTAACCACTTGAGCCACTGCAGCTCAAGTATAAATAACTGGTATGCATATTTGGTATAGATAACTGAAATAGTCATGGTATCCTATAAGAACCTGCATGGTCCAGGCTAAACCAATCTTGTCAGATCTCAGAAGCTAAAGGGTCAGCTCTGGTTAGCATTTGGATGGGTGAACACCAAGGAAGTCCGGGGTTGTTGCACAGAGGCAGGCACTGGCAAATCACCTCGCTTTGTCTCTTGCCTTGAAAACCTACAGGGTTGCCATATGTTGGCTGTTATTTGACAGCACTTTCCACCACCACCACCACCACCACAGAGCCCAGCTAGATGAGAAAGCAAGAATAGGTACAGAAGTTTGGGATGTATGAAAATGCACTTAAGTCTACATTGCTGACTTCTGTCTTTTGCTTTCCTTCTGTCCATGGTGAGAATCCTGAAACAGGATAGCCTCAGCCCACTTTTTAATATTTCTATTGGACATAGATATTTCATTAACTTCAAGCACATAAAAACAGCTGTAGTAATATCATGTGAAAAAGTGAAGAGGTTGACATTTTCTTTAATTCACGGCATCCTTAAGCATTTTACAGAAGCAGAACCCATGTGTATCATAGTACAGAAACTAACATTTTTGTAAACCACACTTTTACATTTGTCTGTGGTTGAAAAACTAAATTTCTAGTATCTAGTATCAGTTCTAGTGTTTGATGCACTGCAGTTTATTTTCACAAACTGGACAATGGCAAATTATAGTTAGATCTATTATGCTGTCCTTTCAGTGGTCAAAGAGAATTTTTAATCATTCCGGAAGAATGTTTACATATTTCTGAATTCTTTTATGGAATCTGTTTATGGTATGAGGCAAGCTTTACAGAAGTGATGAACACTCTGTTTGAAGTATACTGCAGAACTTGCTACCTGCTGTGTTCTACAGTACAGAGGTTTAACCCAACAATAATGGCAAAGCTGCTTGTTTATTAAGTACTCCTCTTATAATAGTTTTTAAATGAAAATACTATGTATCTCCTTTATTAAAATAACCAGCCACCCCACCAGAGCTATCTTGTTTCTGTTGTCCTGTATTTGAAGCATTTGTCAGGATGTCCAAACATATAGATTGTTTAAATTAGAATGTTATTATTCAGACATACAAGTGGGGGACTGGCAAGGACTCACAAGGAGCATTCTCATTTCCCCTCACCCACTATTTCTTCTTTTCCTTCCTGGAAACTAGGGATGCCAGCCTCCAGGTGGGACTGGGAATCCCCTGGAATTACAGCTCATCACTAGCCTACAGAAATCAGGTCCCCTGGAGAAAATGGATGCTTTGGAGGGTGGACTGTGGCATGATACCCTGATGAGGTTCCTGTCCTCCACAGGGTCCACCCCCAAATTTTTAGGAGTTTCCAGACTTGGATTGGCAACCCTTCCCCACAATCCCCTGTGAGTGAGGGGGGGGGACCTGGCAACCTGACTGGCAACCTCCATAGCCTCTCCTCTTTTGCTGCTTTCCTTCCTACCCACCAGCCAACCTACCTTCAGTTTTTCCTCCTTTCTTCTGCCTGGCAGTCTCTCCCTGAGAAAACTCTCCATGGTGCCAGCTGCCAGGGCTGACCCAGTTTCAGGGTACTATTACTTTGCAGCTTATATATTTCCACCTTTTTATCCTCATAGCAACCCTGTGAGGTATGTTAGGCTGAGAATGTATAATTGGCTCAAGGTCACCCAGTGAACTACCATGGCAGAGTGGTGGTTCAAACCTGGGTCTCCCAGATCCTAGACTGAGACTGTAACTACTACACCACCCTGACTTTTGTGGGGTGGCTGTTGTTGAACAGTAGCAAGTAGCCAGTCCTGGATAAGTCATGCAAGTCACATGATTTGGCGTCTCTTATGTTCTTATGTACTCTGCAGCTTATATCTTTCCACCTTTTTATCCTCATAGCAACCCTGTGAGGTATGTTAGGCTGAGAATGTATAATTGGCTCAAGGTCACCCAGTGAACTACCATGGCAGAGTGGTGGTTCAAACCTGGGTCTCCCAGATCCTAGACTGAGACTGTAACTACTACACCACCCTGACTTTTGTGGGGTGGCTGTTGTTGAACAGTAGCAAGTAGCCAGTCCTGGATAAGTCATGCAAGTCACATGATTGCAAGTTGCCTGATGGTTGCTGCCAGGCCTAGCCCCAATGAGCCCTGCAAAAACAGCCATGGAAAAGATCCTTCTCCTCCCCTGCCTTTTAATGACAGAACCCAAGGCTTGAAGGCTAGCAATACTGTTATGGTTGCCTAGCAACAACCACAATTGCCACTGCAGAGGGCATTAATTTCTTAAAGGTACAGGCACTGCTTCTATTATTTTGGGGAGTTTTATGTATTTTTTCTTTTTTAGATTTCATACTTTTCTGCATGCCTGCGATTTTCCTCAGATTTGTACAAATATGTGTCTCATCATTCTGTTCATGGCTGCAATCTCCCAGTGGGGACATGATGAGAATCAGATACATCCATTCTTGCTAAAGTATGACATGTTTTTTATATATAAAGAATGTTATTAATTTATATAAAGAAAGTAGGGAAGGGGAAAGGAAGGGAAAAAGAAAAAAAGAGGAATGTAAAAATATTCAAGTTCCAGGTCTGCATGCATCTTCTCATTGCAATTTCACAACTATTTCATCTATCATTCTTATTATTTTTCACTTAAACATATTTTCTCAATATTTGAGTTTCAACCAGTCATAGACTGCCCTCCAGGGTCCCATAAATTCTTCTTCCATTTTTCCTTTTAATATATTTGTCAGCTTGTCCATTTCAGCATTTCCATAATCTTCAGTATCATATAGCATTAGAATTTACTGTGTCTTCCATGTCATTGCTAATAAAATTCTGGCAGCTGTTATAACATGTAAAATAAAATATCTATGATTCTTGTCTAACTCATCTGGCACTTGTGAGGGGCTATACACTGAAGATGTTAAGAAAACTGAGAGATTTGGACTTGTTTTGCAAAAACAATGAAAGATCGGAGCCAATGACATACACAGATGTGAAGAGAAGGCTGAAATCTGTGAAGCTAGATGAAATATGAAGATATTTGGGGCTTGGCTTCCTTAGGACTGGAAGATGTCAACGTGCAGGGGTTCCTAACCCATTTCAGCCTGCAGGCATATTTGGAATGCTGACAGAGCATGGTGAGTGCAATCACAAAATGGCTGCCATAGGATGTGGGGCCAACCACAAAATGTCAGGGAGTTAGGTTATTCATAACTCTGAAAATAGCTCAGAGACAGAAGCTCTGTTTAGGGGATGCCTTTTAAAATTAACATATTGTTTAATACATTTTCTTGCATACATACAAGATATGTATGCAAAATGTATCTTCATTTTGCAGGCATCTAACACACTTATGGAAAAGGTAAAAATGCTTCTCCTGGCTTCTTAGCTTTAGATTAACCCTTCTCTCGTGAGCCCAGACATTTTAGCCTGTGCCATTTCTCTTAACAATGACAGTTGCCGCTGAAGTGTTGCTCAGAGCTCACTGCATATGTGATATGTACAGTAAGAGAGAGATTCTGGACAAATTTTGATAGGAACATTAGTGACTTTGAAGAGTTACCAAAATATGTACATAAGAGTTAACAAAATATATAAAAATATATTGCTTAAAATAAACATGAACAAAATATTAAAGCACCACAATAAAGACCCACGTAGCCTTTGACAACACAAAGCCCAGTATAAAATGCAAATATCATATCATATCATATAAAATGGAATTAGATAAATATATTTAGAAGCAGCATCCCACTGTGATTTTCCTCATTTGGAATAGATCAGGATACTTAAAGGGGGTGTTCATGGTCTTTAGATCAAGATGCACATACCTTTTCAATCAACACATCTCTTCTAAAATAACAAAAATGCTGAAGAGCAAGAACATAGTTTGGTTCTGCAAAAACACTTGTTCTGTCTCAGTAACATGTTTTGGTTTAGTATTAATTGTAGAATTTAATTTGGATTGTAACAAGGGCTTCTGAGGGCAACAGAGATGAGGCAAAATATAAGTTATGACCAAGTGGAATATACAGGGTCTTTGGTTTGCTTCTTAGCACGAATGGCACAACTTTCATATGAAAGATTTCTGCTTTTTTTCCTGATATGTTAAATAAGGAGATATGTAAAATGTTACAGTGAAATACATTTCTGCATAAAGTGACACCATTAGCATGGTTTAGGTCCAATGCTTTAAGATGAGTTTTAATTCGTTTTAACAAATACGATTTATTATATTGCACTAGTAAATGGCAGTATCCTTTAGGATTTGTAGGCTACATTTAATTTCCCAGAAGAAATTGTTTAATGTCCTGTGAAATACCAATGAATATATTTAAAATATGTTCTGCAAATAGATAATACAGAAAAATATTAAAATTTTCTCACAAGGGTATAAAGCTGGGTCCGCTAGAAATACCAGCTTCACGCAGTTATTTCTTTTAAAATAATACATGTTTAATTTAAAAATTGTGAGGGTTTGTTTGTATTTATTTTAGGTTGAAATTTTTGAAATGACCTTAGAAAGTGTATCAGTGATATGATCTTGATATTAAAAAAATACCACTGAGGTAGAACACCACCCACATTGCTCCTGAGTCAGGGACACTGCAGTCCTATGCAGAATTACTCCAGTCTGAGAAGTATTAAATCTATGTGCTTAACTCTGCATAGTATGAAAGATATGAAAGGTCTCTAGTCTTAGGGTGAAGGGAATATAGACAGCCACACTGAGGTTGTTGCCATTTGGAATGCAACAAGGAAATTACACCTGGGTCAGTGCAGCACCTGGCTCCTCTTTGCTTTTGGCCTGTCCATTTAGGAGGATGCTAGTCTATTTTGGGATAATGTGTTGATGCTAGAAGACAATGGGTTGGATTTTCTCTAAGTTTCAAAATAATGGAGGGGAGGGACGAGCTACAGTGAGGGATAAGTTTTTGCAAACAGAGAAGGAAGGGCAAGAAAAATTAAAGAGTTAAATGTATTTTTAAATGCTTTGAGGACTTTCTGGGTGAAGCATTGGGTAGAAATTTAATAAATATGTAAATATGACAAGGTCCATTAGTGTACACTCATTCCCATTTTTCCAAAGGCTTGAGTAGACTGAGAAACTATTTCCATAATCTTTACATTGTCCAAAACCTCATTATTTGAAGTGTTTCCTGTAATAGAAGGAATCCCAGTCTAACTGTCCCATTGACCAACATATGTCAATTTATAATAGAGCTGGCTGTCATAAAGTTCCATTAGAAGAAAAGAGTTTTCATAGTTAGTCGATAGGTGTTTTAAAAAAGCCAAAACATGTTGGGAAAGATACCCTTCATTGTTGAGCTATTTAAACTAAACTTAAGAACATACTTTCTGCTTTACATCTATTTTATTTTTAACACATAATAAATGTACAATATATGAATAATATTGACTACAGTGGCCATAAAAAGGTAGTCCAGACTTGAACAGATTATATGAACCATGAAAGTGGGCCTTACTGACTTAACACATGCACACACAACCAGCTTGTTCATCTTTGGTCCCGGTCACATGAGTGACATAATCCAGGGGAAGTGAGGCTTTTTGCCCCGGAGCAAAATGAAGCGCAGTAGCTCTATCAGACGTTTCTCCGAGGCTCCGTGCTCAGGCTGTCAGCCACTGATCACACATTGATGGTGAAGCGTGGCAAAGAAGGGGGAAGAAAGAAGCAGCATGGTGTGATCACACATGGGGTGATCGCAAGCTGCCGCTTCCCAATCAGACAAGTGTTTTTTTTTTTTTAAAAAAAAGCCTGGAGTTCCCGCATGTGCATGAAGCCAATCCACGGAAGCTTTACCACGGAGGCTTTAAAAAAACATCCGGTGTGAGACGGGACGCAGATGGGCGCTGGATGCGACAGGATACCAGTGCTTCCATGATTTTATGCCTGCTCTCGCCCCGCGTTTTCCAGAAGATACTGCACTTTCCCAGGTATGTTTTTACTCCGCATCTTAGGCAGGGTGATACAGGTGGCCGATGGGTGCGGGACACTTGCCAGATGTTCCCATGTGATTGCACACATAAAATCCACCCGGCATTCGTCCCTACCGCATGGCTAATTCTGCATGTGACTGGACCCTCAGTCTGGCAACAGCTTTCCAGTGAGATAGAGGTCCTTCACATCACCTACAACTTGATACTTTTAACTGGAGATGTCGGGGATTGAACCTGGGGCCTTCTGAATGCTAAGCAAATGCTCTACTACTGAAGCACAGCCCCTTCCCAGTACAATAACTGTTCTGTGTTGAAATCCAATAGAATAATGGGCACTACATCCTATTACAATTATAGGGTTTTTTTTCAATAAAGCACATAAAAGAAAACTTGATACATTATACATTTTTTAGCAATTTTTCAGCATCATCATGCTGTAATGAAAGGTACTGCAGAGCTGTGCCATTTGCTAGCTGCTAATATTTTGGTAGCTTCTTTTAGAAAGTTCCAGAAGAATTTGAGATTGGTAAATACTCAAGTACTCTAACAATTAAAGTCTGAATTAAAAAGGACAAGGCTGGAGAATACAAGATTAATGTACTATAAACTATTTAATATATTCTGCAAACTAACCAAAGGCTTTTGAGGCGGCTTACAACATAGTAAAAGTGATGCAATATTACACAAACACAGCTACAGGCAAATTTATACAGCACAAAATTTATATAGCACTTGAAGAACTGTAAAATGTCCAGGCAACATGGTAATCTATACTTGCTTGGAGAACAACAGGAAGATGGAGAATTTTAGTGTCAGATTGTTCTAGGTTGCATTAGGATTTCCCTATTTTTTTTTCCCTACACCAGAATTTAGCCATAGTAAGAACAAATAAACAAGTAGCATGTGATAATAGATCTTCTTTTAAGTTGTTGCAATCATGCTAGCATATTATTCATTGTTTTAATTGCATTGGTAAGGCAAGATTACCTGTAATATAAAGAGATCTCGGTAAAACTTAAATTTTAACTGTGTTATCCACGATACTTTCAGGACAAACCATTTTTCTTTAGGTATTCCTGAGTTTTTCTGACCAAAATAAATTAATGGCCATCAGAACAGATTATTTAAAAAACACGATAGTCAATTCGGGTGTTCTTTTAAAGTTACAAAGCAATGTTTTATGTGTAATTAGGAAGTCTCCTATGCATGCAGAACCTCCTGTATTCAGTGGCCTTTGCTTGACTGCTCGAATGAGACACACTTGATCATGAACTTCAGTATTACAGGGAACAAGATGGGGTCCTGACAGAAATCATCAAAGACATTATTGGAAAATTCTTCCAGCCCAAATCTCCCCCTCCAGGCTAATAAAAACTTTTAGAGGCTTCAACCAGCCAATTTCTATCCCTACTCTGTTTTCTTTTACTTCTGTTGACTCTCAACTGACTCTCATCAATGTCAATGGGGCATCTCATTAGGCTATCAGAATGCTTCCTTCAACCCACTGTTTCCCTTTTTCCCCACTAAGTTATATTTTACTGCATGCCCAAGGTGCTCCCAGTTATGTGGAAATCCTCTCATTGTCTGTGAAGGGCTTGGTTTTGCTGCATATTGTGAGATGTTTATTCCCCAGTCCTTATCTATGGCCCAATCTGCATCTAGCATTTGCTCCACTGTTTTACCAAACCCACACTGGAACAGAAAAAGATGCAGCTCAAAACCACATTCTCCTGCACGTCCAGGACACAATAAGCTTTTAAGGACTTTAGACCCTTTGAAGATGAAAGAGTTTAGGTAAAAGTAGGATTGCCAACTGGCCTGGATAAAAATAGAGTTTTAACAGGATGCTATTTATCTGGTGATATTATCAACATGAAAAGTTTCAACTGCCCTATTAACTGGATAATTATCTCCAGACCAGCTAGCAACCCTAAGTGAAAGTTTTAATTAAGACAGAAGAAAAATTCCTCATGTATTTTGATAGTCCACCAATGTGTTCCTGGATGTCTGGAAGACTACTGTGGTGTATTCCCTGCTAAGCAAGGTGTACAGCACAATTGGCTTTTTTGTGAATGCACATTCTCACACAGCCTGACTGAGTTCTTCTGCTTCTCCATCCTTGCTGTGTGACTGCTCCACTCAGCAGGCAATTGTTTAAATTTGATCACTTTTAAATCAGTCATCAATAAATGCTGTGTTTCAATAAAATCCTACCCATTGGTGTTTGTCTAAGTGGTCCTTTGTGATGCTAATAGACGCCAATCAGTTTAAATCTGCAGCAAAAGTGTACTTTTGGAGAAAACTGGATGCAAACCAGTTTGGCAGACTTTTGCAGCTGCTCACCAGGAACAGAACTGGGTGAGCGACTCACATCTGCTTGCCATTGAACTTTGTTCATCTTCAAACACAGTGAGTCTGACAGTCAAATGTGACAGCCTAGGACAACAGAAATCATGGAACAAAAAACCTACTGATGTTACTAGGATCAAAAGAAGACTTCAGTTGCATCTCGTTTTGCACCTCTCATCTCATTTCTGCTATATTATTTTCTTCCTGGAGGGCAATTTGACTGGCATGGACTGTTTAGCATTTTCAGCAAGGAAACGCAAAGTAAATCAGATAAAACCACCTTCTTTAGTTTCGTTTCATTTGAGTTTTCATTTCATTTTGACTTTCAGATCAAAATGAAAGACAATTTTCAACAGATAACATGCAGCAATCTGTTTAATTTATTTTGCACTCTTCCCCCACCAGAATTATCTAATGAAACTAGCTAGATCCTTTACACTGCAACTCTAAGCACAGCCGTCTAAACTCATGGACTTCAATGGCCTCTGAAGAGTGCAATTCACTTTAGGACTGAACTATTAGGAACAGCGTTCTGTGCGCCTTGGTGTTTATTCATGCCGGCCACATGACCACGGAAACGTCTTCAGGCAGCGCTGGCTCTTCGGCTTTGAAACGGAGATGAGCACCGCAACCCTAGAGTCGGATTCGACTGGCTTTCGAGAAAGAGAACCTTTACCTTTACCTTTATTAGGAAGTAATAATTCCACTTCAGCAGTACCACAAAATGTGTTTTTCTGTTGTCATTAAATGTACCCAAGCTGGGTGTCTGTGAGGGGTCTCAGAAAATAAAATTCACTCCAAATATCTCCTTCAATATTCTCTTAGGGGTTCAGGCAGCTAATTTCCCCTGTTGCTCCCCCCCCCCATTTTCACTCTCAGCTGCTGCCAACATTGCATCCTTTTCAGAGTACATCCCCATAGGGATGATTTCGATGCCCCCTGTTAGTTAATTTATTAAATCATGTTTTTCTGCATACCAAGGGGGTCCCCTAAGTATGCAGTGACTCTGCCTTGTGGGGTTTTCCTGTTTTAATCATCCACACAGGATCCAGACAGTTTACTATTAGGTATTGTGATGCTATTTCTGCAATTCTAATTGTAAGTATTTCCATGTTCTTCTAAACTTTCTCCTAAAAGAAGACTGGGGTCAGGGCAGTGATGTTCAGGCACAGGTGGGGTTTAATATTGCCTCTCAATTCCATGTGCCAGATTAGGGTTGCCAACTGCAGATTGGGAAATTGCTGGAGTTTTGAGGGTAGATCCTGGACAGAGACCTCTGTGTGGTCTAATGCCATAGAGTCCACTCTCCAAAACAGCTATTTTTTCCAAGTAGAACTGATCTCTGTAGTCTGGAGATCTGCTGTAATTTTGTGAGCTCTCTAGGCCCCCCCACCTGGAGGTTGGCAATATTAATCCCAGATACAAACATCTCCTCTTCCACAAGTATCTCCTCTCCCACTCCCTACATCGCTCCCCTTTATGGAACAGAGGAGATGGTTGCCTGATTTTTATCCATGGCAGGACAAATACATTGCAATCCTAATCAGGTCTAGTTAGAATTCTGCTCAGGTTTAATCAGTGATGTTTACGACCGAGAAAGTGTTCTTAAGATTGCACTAATAGTGCACATACACACACCCAGACTATCTAGGAAACTGCACAGAAGAGTGCAGTTCATCCCTCTCCACCCCAATGCAACAAGCCTGTCTCCCCTATGGCTGATTTTAAGTGAAATTAAAAAACCCTGGAAGATCTGATCACGCAGTTAAGCCCTCAGACCCATGAAGGCCCTGTAGCTTGAGGGTGAGTGTTGAGATCAGAGGAGGGGCAACATATGATAGACCCAATCATCTGCTTCCCACCACCACCCAGATTCAGCACAGTGGGATCAGACTAGGCATCTGGATTTAAGTGTTTTATTAGATCATTTATTCTCACCAGAACCTTGCAAGGCAGATTGAAAGTTAATAATTTACCCAGAGTCATTGTATGGGCTATATAGCTTAGCAGATATTGAACCTAGGTCTCCAATGTACACAGGCTGTTCCCCAACAACAAATTGCATGAATACAACAATGTTTACAAGGCAACACAGGCTCCCTATATTAAACACATTATTTAGACCGATGCAGCATTTACAAAAGACTATCACAGGAACCTGAAAACTGCAGATAGTCAACATACAATATTAAATAAAGCAAAAAGTGAATACAATCCATGCTAGCACAGATGGAATGACCCATAAAGCCTGGCCTGAGTTATTTACAAATTCTATCAGACATCTAGGGGATTTTCAGTGAACAATGAATGTAGTTTATTTGTAAACATGGTCAGATGAGATCTATGTTACAGGCCATGACACATTTATGAATGTGGATAGATAAAGAAACGTTTAAAATAATCACAAAATTATTATTAGAGTTGAAATAATTATTGGGAATGAGAGTTTATAAACATAATTTATGAACACTCAATGAACACTGCAATACTGCAGATGGAAATTTGGATTATATAGTCACATGCCATTTTAGGTCTTTTAAAAGTATGAGCAGTGTGATCCTGAAGCAGTCTCCTTAATGGTAAAGGAAAGTCTGCAGCACTGGTTCTCAAACTTTCTACCTTAAGGGAATCATTTCCGTATCTGTTTCCCATAATTTCTGTTACAGAAATCCAGCACATAATAGAATATTCTAGAGCAGGTTGCAGGATGCATATCGTTTACATATGACACTAGCCAGATATGTTAACTTCAGCGTTATCCTGCTTAAACAGAGGCTTATTATGCATGGGTGTTTTCCCTCGCTTTCAGCGTGAATGTCCGTCGGGTTTTCTTTGCCATTCTGCATTGATTTTCCTCACTTCAGCGCTCAGTTCATTTTCTGGTCGCTGTTTCCCTGGGTTTTCTGAGAGTGCTTTTGTTCCAATTTCCCCCTTGTTTTGCTTCCAAGCTGAAGGTAATTCAAAAGCATACAGATTTCCTCAGATTTCCCCCCTGCCCTTTTGCCACCCCTCGAAGGTCACTCCCCACCCACACCGAGATCATTCTGACCACTCTGCACCCTAGAACAGTTTTATGTGTGTGAGTGCAAACTACCATCAAGTCACATTAGCGTTACTATGCAGCTGAGCTAAGGCATCGACAAAAATACTCCCCCCATTTTTTTCAATTTAGTGGCAGAAGACTAAAAAAGCTCTCTAGAGGACTCCTCCTCCATACAAATTGCAACCCTGTGCAAAGTGTGGTGGAGCTGCAACCAATTTTGCACAGGCACGCACAGGCACACACGCACACACACACATGTTGCCAACAATCACAGCTTGCAATGCCAGTGTCAGTGGGTTCTGCCATGCATTTTGTACACTCAACATGTTCCCCCATATTATGAGATTGTATGACACTTTCCCATTTTTTACAGTGGCTGATAACACAGCAGAGAATCCCCTAGTCCAGTGGTGTCGAACCTCTGGCACGGGTGCCAGAGGTGGCACTCAGAGCCCTCTCTGTGGGCACGCGTGCCATCGCCCCAGCCAGGCCCAGACCATCATTAAAGTGTAAAATTGTCTGCCAAATAATTTTAAGTAAGTGAAAGCATTTGGGATTGCTTTCCTTACTTTGTTTGGATCATCTTAAGTTAATGTATGAGTTGTTTTTTCTAAAGTAAAACCTCAGTATTCAGGTTAAATTGCCGTGTTGGCACTTTGCGATAAATAAGTGGGTTTTGGGTTGCAGTTTGGGCACTCAGTCTCTAAAAGGTTCGCCATCACTGCCCTAGTGCATGGCAATATAGACAAAGGCTTCCCAGCTGCTTGTCAGTTTCAGAAAAAGTCTGGTCAGTTTCAACAGTGAGTTTTCCCCCTTTGCCTGTGTTCTTTTCTGTTCCCTTTCATTTAACCAACTAACACTAAAATGCATGCACAAAACCTGAATCACAAGGCTTTAAATGGAAGGTGCTTGCTGGACACTACTGTGCCGCTGTGATGGGACAATTGTAATTTTTAAAAAACCTTTGGACATTACCCCCCACATGTCACAAGTGACATTCCACCCCAATTTAGAAAAGTGGGTTGTTTTTTAAATTGTAGCTGCAGAATAAATACACTGAAGGAAGAAGAATGGTGCATAAGGCGGGCACAGAATCCAAATTAAAGGTTTCCTGCTCTGAAAATCTTCAGTAAGATATAAATGTGTAATGGGCTAGAGCCTCTTAAAACACATCCTATGCTGTTTTGCAAGGAACTTTTTACAAGGAAGGTCTGCTTGTAGTAGGAAAGCTATCTGCCATTATTGTTTCCTACAGAGGAATCCCTGGGAAGCCTCCAAGGGATCCTATGGTTCCCTAAAGCAGTTTTATGTGTGAGACTGCAAACTGCCATCAAGTCACAGTTGACTTATGGCAACCCCAGGAAGGGGTTTTCAAAGCAAGTGATTAAGCAAAGATGATTTACCATTGCCTTCCTCTGCAAAGTCTCACTTAGTGGTCTCCCATTCAAGTACCGACCCTGCTTAGCTTCCGAGATCTGATGAAATCAGATTATACTATACCATTCCACATCCTTGAACAGTTTTATAGCCACAGGTATTCAAGGAATCTTTTGAAATGTTGGTTTGCAGATAGCAGTCCAAATGTGTACTCTTTTCTGTTGGATCAAGAAAAGGTAGAATAGAAATATTTTAATAAATGGTAAAAATTATCTACAAGTATATTTTTATATTTCTTCATGCAAGTTAAACAGGAAAAAGCACATAACATTAAAAATACAATATTGTCAGTGACCAACAGTTTCAACAGATAAAAGCTGATTTAAGGTAAAGCTTTACAAAAACAGAATGATGTGATATATCTGCAGATGCCTGGTAACACTGCCTCTGTCTAGAATTAAAAGAATTTCCAACTTGCCATTTCAGGCTAGCTGTCTTAAAAGTTAACATTTATTTTTCATTGTGGATTTTTTTACTTTTTTCATTACTTTTACCCTTTGCTCTAAGATTGTATTGCAGTCATAGAATAGACTCTGGCTGGATTCAGCCAGCTTTTCTGTTGGCGAAAAGGGAGGAAGAGTCCCCGATGGCCATCTAAAAAAGAAAATCTATGCTGGTGTGTAGAAGTCAGGGATCTGACTAGGATCTGAGAGACCCAGGTTAAAATCCCCACTCTGCCGTGGAAGCATGCTGGGTGACCTTGGGGCAGCCACATGCCCTCAACCTAACTTACGATCACAGACTATCTCCCCCCCTCCCCGTCACATTGTCTACTAGGAGCCGCCACTGGAGCCATTGGAAACGGAACATGTTACGGCCCTATATCACATGTTGGTGCATGGTCTTCTTGCTTCAACTGCCATCTGTATTTATTAACATACATGCAAATTGCTGGTTTTGTGAATTTTGACAATTTTAATGTATTTATTGTTTTATCTATTTCATCGTGTACGCCGCCTTGAGCCAGTTTGCCCCGGCTAGGCAGGATACAAATCTAAAGTAATAAATAAACAATTTCTGCTTTTGTCCCCTGAATTACTTTGCTGGGAAAGGGTGTGGCCTACAGTTTTGTAACTCTGCCTGCAAGATTTAACTCCTTTTACATACATTTGGGAAGCACAAATACTATTCAAGATGTTGGCATATGTGAGGTTTTTCACAGAAGGCATAAGTTGAATTTCAGAAGATGGCTTTTATTTTTTCTTTGGAAAAAAAGAGTGGTTAGCTGGAAAAGGGTAGCTCGAGACTTTCAATACTTTATAATTTTATAACTGTACAGGCAGCTATTCGGACTGAAATTTCATATCATGAGAGAGACAGTTAACCTTGTCCTTTACTCTTAGTATCAGCTTTATCTCTAACTGGGATCACTGTTACACACTAGCCAGTCTTCTTGGTATCAGGGATAGAATACAACAGGAACACTCTCAATGTTCTCAAATTGTCTGTTTTTTTCAAAAAAACATTAACCTGGATCCATTCATCAGGTAACCAGGTCTCCAACTCCTCTGGTCCCTCAGAACACAAAGCTAGCCTATCTACCCGTGCACCCCCCCATCTGTGTGTGCATCCTTCCCTTGCCTACTCTTGACCCCTCCCACCACCCATGCCCACAGCCACGTGCATGCCTGGTTCTCAGTGGCACTGGGCAGTGTGTGTGTCTGGGAGTGCCACTACTGTAACGGTCAGGAGCACTAGTATCAGCTCTATGCTCTTCCCTGGAGGCAGCCAGGCGCACAGAAGGTCAAGCAACTGCAAGCAAGCAGGCAGGCGAAGGGCATATAGGTAGGTGGCAGAGGAGGCATGGGGGGGGGTCGGTGGCAGTAGACCCTGGTAGGGGCCCCACCACAGGGTATGCTGACACTGGCCCTGGTAGGTGGTCTGGCAACCTTAAGAGAAAGAGAGAATGAAACTAGCACTGTGGTTGCAGCTACTACCCTGTTCTGGCAAGTTTGCAGCAAGGTTCAAGGACCACAGGTAAACGGGTAGCCAGCCCCGTAGCTAAGGACTTTTTAGGGAGGGGACCAGGAGGGGCCGCCTGCTAATCCAATCAAAGGCTCCAGGGCAAGGGCTGCAGCAGCCACATCCTCCGGGTCACTGCCCTTGTCCTCCCTGCCAACAGGCTGACAGGCAATCAGGGGGAGTTGGGGTAGGGGAGCTGAGGCTCCGGAAGAGGGCCCATAAAAACTGCTAGGGGGCCAGGCCCCGTGGGCCCCGGATTAGCTACGGCCCTGCAGGTAGGCAAGAAACAAGCAGGGTAGGATCCAAGGGTCAAGGCGGGAGCTGAAGCTGGAGACTAGGGCTCTCCACAGGAGGCAGGCAGCCAAGCTCTAGAAAACCGGAGTTTAGCAATCAGCTGCTTCCTGGACTAAAGAGCAATCTGGTCGAAAGGAGATGTAGAAAGGAGATGCTGAACCAGCAAAGGTTGTGACTGCAGGATTATGCAGGAAACTGAGAGTCCCTCTCTTTCCTGTAGTCAGGGCCAGCTCCCAGATCCTGCAATGAGGTAGATGGCTTCCTCCTCCTGAGAGGGGCTAGAGCATGGAAAGCCTCAACCTGTGAATTAGTCTCTGCTTGGTCAAGCCTTCAGCTCTGGCCCTCTGCCTCCTGTGTTCCTGGGGTCCCACATTCCCAGGAGAAACTCTGAAGGTGCAGGAGGTGGGCAGGTCTACTCAGGGATTTCCTTATCTGCTGGTGTGAAGGGAACGAACAGGAGCCTGCTGTTGGAGAAGAGGAACGAGGTCTTCCCCGGGGGCTTTTGCAGTGCACACAGCTTGAGGCCTACAGGAAACCATGAGAAGCTCCTCTTCTGAGAAGTCTTCACCCCATATGCAGGTGCAGCTAGGGCAATCCTTGACACCATCCCTCTCCTTAAACCCCCCATTGCACGTGGAATCGGGCCAGACTTACAAGGATATTGCCAGTGGAATTAGCAGAACAGGACTGGTAAATGTACATCCATGGCTGCTTCCGATGAATGCTCTTCAATGCCGTATCCTTTCCAATCAACACCATACTGAAGATACCCCTGACAGATGTGGCAGTCCAGTATCTCAGAATTCCAATCAACCAGTATCAGAGGTAGTGGAGGCTGAGGGGTCTGCAATGGGCATGGTGGTGAGGCAAGGACCAAGAGAGAATGGTGGAATAGGTGGATTCTAGAGTGTGAAGTCACTGCAGTTGATAGGCTAATGGATTCACTGGCTCTAGGATGGGATAGGGGCCGATGAAGCATGCATCCAGCTTCTGGGAAAGCCCCTGGGTTCAGAGATATCTGGTGGACAGCCACACCAGATCTCCCACTTTCAGCAGGTTTCCTGGTTGTTGTTCCTGCTCAGCTGCTTTCCTGTAGGCTTGCCTGGTTTGGTCCAACTGGTCTTTCAGGGTGTGGTATACAGCCTGGAGTTCTTGGAGCATCTCTTCTGCTGCAGGGACTAGTATTGGGTTTACAACATCAGTGAAGAGTCAGGGGTGATACCCATAGTTGGTCATGATGGGGCTCTGCTGAGTCATGGAGCGGAGGGTGCTGTTGTATGCAAACTCAGCCCGTGGCCACAGAGCTACACAATCATCTTGCTGCAGATGTACGGTCCTAGGGTGGCATTCGTCCATTCAGTCTGGACTCAAGATGGGGTGGGTGGTGGGTGGGAAGCTGATAGGTGAGGCTGTAAAATGGTGGCAGCATCCATGGGTTGGGTCCATCTTCATCTAGTTAGTCTCTGAGGGACAGTGACTGGCCCAAGGTCACCCAGCGCTTTATTGCAGAGAGGGGAATTGATCCTAGGTCTCCCAAACCCTACTCCAACACTCTAACCTCTACCCTGCACTTCAAATTATCTTCATGTGCATCAGGTTTCACAAGCTTGTTACATACTGTCAAGCTTCATGAAAAAGTATGCCAAATAAAAGTTACAAAGCCAACAGATAACTTCATTGAAATACAAATGTAGAACAGGAGAATAAACTAAACCCAGTGTGCTTACAAGGGCTGAACTGAAGTGGAAGTGGAGAGAAAAACAGCTTTTGCTAAACTGAATGCCAGCACTTTTAACACATTTAAAAAGGTCAATACACATCCCCCCCGCCATCAAGTGACAGCTGACTTATGGTGACCCCATAAGGTTTTCAAGGCAAGAGACTTTCAGAGGTAGTTTGCCTGAGAGCCAATTTGGTGTAGTGGTTAGGATCACAGACTCTAATCTGGGAGAACTAGGTTTGATTCCACACTCCTCCACATGCAACTGCTGGTGTAATCTTGGGTCAGTCATAAGTTCTTTCAGAGCTGTTCTCTCAAGGACAATTCTCAAGAGACCTCTCTCAGCCCCATCTACCTCACAGGGTGTCTGTTGTGGGGAGGGGGAGGGAAAGGGATTGTAAGCCACTCTGAGACTCCTTTGGGTAGTGAAGGGTGGGGTATAAATCCAATTTCTTATTCTTATTCTTCGTAGTGACCCTGATACTCCTTGGTGGTCTCCCATTCAAATACAGACCTTGGCTAACCCTGTTTCGCTTCCAAAATCTGACAAAATTGGGCTAGCCTGATTCAGATCAGGGCTCAATGTACATACCGTTATCAGATTTGTGGCTTTGTAGTCTTTAATACTTCACATCACAGAATAAGGAGGTATGTTTTATTTATTCCATCTGAGGGAGGAGCCCACAGATCTGTTTCCAGTGGGGACTAATGACTGTGGCCCAATCTGCATCTAGCATTTGCTCTGCTGTTTTACCAAACCCACATTGGAACAGAAATTCCTCTCTGCATTGCATGCCACTTTCACTTTGATTGATTGTCCGATGTTATCCCAGTGTCCAGACTGCATGCCACTTTCACTTCATTTGATCTCTCAGTTTTATGGAACTGTCTGCATAGATTTATGGCCGTTTTATGGCTGTTCATGGGTGACTCTGCAGTACGGCCATGGTCCGAGGTATTTGAATGTGGTTTTGAGCCACATATTTTTCTGTTCCATTGTGGGTTTGGTAAAACAATGAAGCAAATGCTTGATGCAGATTGGGCCTATGTTAAATGTTAGCTAGGTATAGCTAAGTGCCTATTACTTGCTAGTCTCTGTTCTGGGAGAACTCTGCTTTGAAACAGTGTGAACATGAACAGTCTGAAACTCAAACAAGTTTTGATGAACCTTATCTGACCTGAATTCCAAAGGAGACAATGTGATTTTGTATTTTCTATTTTCTAAACCATTTGCTATTTGTGCTTTTTAGCTTTTAATGACAAGTACATTCTGATTTCCTTTCTATTTGAATTCTGTGTCTGGGATTTTTCACACTTTCCAAACCCATGTCCTGCTCTGGTTCCTGTAATCAGGTTTACTCTGTAGATACTACTGTTTTTTTAAAACTCTATTAATAGGAAAATTAATATGGTATCCGCAGTGGTCTAATGAACAATGAGACGGTGCTAATGCTATAGAGGTTTTGATTGGATCATGGAGATGAATCGGGGATGCATAGGAGTCTAGGGGACAAAAGATTTGGCATGATCTCTGCAACTTTCCCATTTTCCTAACTAAGAAAATCAATATTTGGAAGCTTGTAATTGGAGGAATGCCCAGTTCTTTGGGTTTATTATCTCACAGTGTGGCCAAAAATGGAAGCAGAGATCTCTGTCTCAATCATTATGTATCTCAAGGAAAATTAACACATAGGTTGCAGTCAGATGGCAAGCTTAGCACAGTCTGGCCACATGTCTAATCTAATCAGGAGTATTTTGTCACAGAGAGTTGCGATCAGACGTTTGTGGTTGATCAATCAGACTGCAACCGAAAACACAGCAGCAGCCTGTCCCTTCCCCTCAGTTACACAGCACAGGTGTGGAGGCCCTTTCCCCTGACAGGACAGATTGTTTAAAAAGGCAAGCCAAAAACCAGTGGCAGCCTGTCTCTCCCCTCAGCTTCACAGCCCAGGTTCAGAGTTGCGGTTATGCGCACATCACTAACTAGTAAAAAAAATGGTGGCCGGGAAAACAAAAGAGACCTGTCAGACCTGCCTGACAGCTTTACAACAGAGGGATCATACAACAGGAAATATGGTGTGAAACCAGCTCAACTTAAAGGGATCCGACTTTCATAGGTATCAAATAAACATGCAGTAAAGGGGTGGGTGGGATGCAGATGACTGAGGCATGACAGACAGATGTTGCTGTCTGATCATGCATTTTAAATCCAGAAAGGAACAGCAACAGCACTGGATCAAACTGCACATCTGACTGCAGACAAAGTGTGGTATTGAAACTATTATTTGCCTTATGAAGAAAACAACAGTTCAGTTTCATCAGTTCTCATGTCAGACTTCTACCTGCCTGTCACTGGATTGAAACAGAGATGCTAAGCCTCTGCAAACGATGGTTTGCAAACCAGGAACCAGCCTCAGGTATGTATGGGGCTGCCTTCAAACAATTTGTGGCACTTTAGCTCAAAACACAGCAGCAAGACTGCTGGTATGAGTAATCTGTACTATATCTTGACAGTTTATATTTTTTTAAATTACTGCCTGATAGTTTGCTTCTGGACATAACTCAAAGTATTAGTTCTTGTCTACCAAGCCCTCAAAATTCCAGTGCCAGTATACCAGTGAGACCATTTTCTGCAGTATGAATCTGCTTGCTGGTTAATAAGGTTGGTGGCTCAGGTTTGGGTTTGTGTGTTTTCACTGGCTTGGATCCAGCCAGCTTTTTCACTCCATCTTGACCAATTCTCCTTCTTATTACAGCCCCCATTCCAGGTGACTTTTGTTCATGGAGGTCCCATGACTCCCAGTGTCACGATGTGGGGCTTAGGCAGGGGCGAGGCAGTCAGGATAGAGTCCGAGGTCAAGAGCCAGTCACACAAGTTAGCCGGAAACCAAGTCCAATACACAAAGCAAGAGCAGGGTGTTCAAGGTACAGTCCAAAGTCAAGAGCCAGGCAAGCAGACCAACCAGGAAACCAAGTTCAAAGCACAAACCGTTAGAGTCGTCAGGAAACCAGAGTCCAAAAGAGTCAAGAGCCAGAGAGTCAAAAGTTCGGGGTGCAGAGTTGAAGCGGAGTCATTCGACCCGAGGTCAAGGAGCTGAGGAAATCCAGACAGGAACCAGGAATTGGGATCACGAGTGAGGAGGTGCAGAACTTCGTACGAAGAGACTAGTTGCTGGCACGATTTGTCGGCATGATGGCGTGAGTTAAATAGCCCATAAGCCTGCTGGCAATTAGTGCGCCCCAAGCGAGTCCCAGCTCCTGCTAATACTCGGGGTTGAATGAGCACCTGCCACGCATGCGTGCCTCTCGCCGCTGGGTTGCCATATCCCGTCGGTGCTGTTCTCTCAAGCGGGATACCAGTGGGGGTGAATCAGGAAGAGAACTGTCCGGGCATGCTTCTGCCTCAGCTGTTGCTGGGGTAGCCTCTGGAATCTCAGCCCAGTCAGGTGTGGGAGTTTACGGCATTGAGAGCTCATCCCCAGCAGCACTTAGATCCTCTGCTGGGGCCGCTAGTTTGCACTCAGCGGGAGCCGCTTGCTCGTAGTCAGCAGGAGCCGTGACACCCAGCTTAGCCATTTTTATGGTGAAAGGGGGACCCTCTCCTCCCTTTTTTACGAAGGGGAAAGCTGGTTGAATCCAACCTAGTGTCTGAAGCAAGGAGGGTACCACATGTGGAGCTTTCTCTGCGACTGCACTGAGACTGTGGAACATCGTTCGTCATAGAAACTCAACAGGCACCAAATTTTCAGTCCTCTACCATCCAGGCAAGGATGTTTTTATTATATCTTTGGTTAGGCACCCCACCATGTGATTTGTTTCCCTCTATTTTTATACCTTCAATATGTACTTCCCGCCCCCCAGAGACCTCTGCTTCCATTTTGTTTCTGTTTGATCTCTCTGCTGCCTGTATTTAAGATGATGTGTTGGTTTCGTATCAAAAAATTATTTGTTAACAGCTATTCTTCTCATAGATGGTATTTGGATTTCATGATGTGATGTTGACTTTGTTTTAGTAGCTTTATTGCTATTTTTATTTTTTCTTGATAGTTTCATTCTATTTTAATAGGTCTAAGGTATGTTAAATAATATTGTACACCATCTCAATCGCTTTATAGTGGAATGCGTGGCACAGAATTTTTTAAATGAAAAAACTCTGCCACTTGTTTATCTATTTTTCCTTAATTATCTTATATATTCTTATATTTTCGATCAACATAGCTCAAAATATCTATAAAAAGACAAATTATTTCAAAACTTACAAATTAAAAGTTAAACTTTAGAAAACTGACCTATGAATAGCTTGTGTGTGTGTGAGAGAGAGAGAGAGGAACAGCTGGGGGGGGGGGAGAATTTTACCCATCACACACACACACCTATCTGACTGAGGATAAAGTCTAGAACGGTAGTGAAAAAAGTCCTACCCTTATGAGCCCACTGAATAGAAGAGGGAGGGGGATGGGATGCAGATGACTGAGGCATGACAGACAGATGTTGCTGTCTGATCATGCATTTTAAATCCAGAAAGGAACAGCAACAGCACTGGATCAAACTGCACATCTGACTGCAGACAAAGTATGGTATTGAAACTATTCTTTGCCTTATGAAGAAAACAACAGTTCAGTTTCATCAATTCTCATGTCAGACTTCTACCTGCCTGTCACTGGATTGAAACAGAGATGCTAAGCCTCTGCAAACGATGGTTTGCAAACCAGGAACCAGCCTCAGGTATGTATGAGGCTGCCTTCAAACAATTTGTGGAACTTTAGCTCAAAACACAGCAGCAAGACTGCTGGTATGAGTAATCTGGACTATATCTTGACAGTTTATATATTTTTAATTAGTGCCTGATAGTTTGCTTCTGGACATAACTCAAAGTATTAGTTCTTGTCTACCAGCCCTCAAAATTCCAGTGCCAGTATACCAGAGAGACCATTTTCTGCAGTATGAATCTGCCTGCTGGTTAACAAGGTCACTGTCACACCCTTATGAGCCCACTGAATAGAAATTTGCTATTCTGTTTAGGATTGCACTCTAGGTTTTTCGTGTGCAAAGCACCCTTCTTCAGACAAATTGGAATAAAATCTCCTCAAGGGCTACTTACAGGGGAAAAAGGGCAGGGTAGCCATTGGGAGGGGCCACAGAGCTAAAACGGTTGGTCTTAAAGGTGCCACTGGACTCAGGCTTTCTTCTGCTGCTTCAAACCAACACAGCTACCCACTTGAACTCTAGGGTTTTGTTAGACTGCCTTCTTTCCTTCCATTTCAGGATGCTGTGATTCCCCACCCCATATTACTGCAAACTGACATAAAATAGCGAAACATAACCTATTAAAGTGCCTACTGAAAACAGATAATCTCTTACTGGTTTTGGTAGCTACTTTAATTAATTGTTTCTTTCCCTGTTTTCTAATGCAGTTTACAGTAGCATAGACAAAACATCACAGCATGCTAAAATGTAAGGCAGTCTAATAAAACAACAAAGTGGACCTGTTCTTTCTCTTTTGAGTGTCTTTGTTCACCTGTTCCTCTTTCTCTGTGCAAGTGTATCTGTTTAATCAAGAGAATATGCAGCATTTCATATACATGTGTGAAACATATGATTGACCATTTAAGCCAGGCTACAGGGGAATCTTTTCATCTAAGACAGCAGTGTGAGTATGTGACTCAGTAGATAGTTACTGTAGGCCACCGAAAGGCTGTGGATATGTAAAACAATGTCCTTTATGTGATCCCTTTTGGATACCACATCAGGCTTTGTTATTGGCAGGGGTCATGGGAAACTTCCAGCTTCAGAATGGGGTCACATAGGCAAAAGGCTTAAAAACCACAGTACTAGATAACAATAAACATTGCCAAATACAGAAAGCAGGCTACAGTTTAGTGTCACAGAATGTATTCTGTTATATACTGCAAAATATAAGCTTAGTAGAACAAAGTTTAAATTTGGAAAGTAAATATTAGCCCTTACTGATTCAACCTTACAAAAGTAAGATAATGCAAGCCACACAACATGTTTTGTGAATGTTTTTCTCATGCAACCAAGCAGGTTTATTTTTCACTCACCACCAAATCTGAATACCTTCAATTTTAGGAATTATTAAAATAAGCAAAAATAAAATGGAGTAAATTATTTGGTTTTCTCCTTGAAGAGTTGAATTAAATCAGCAAAAATTAACACAATATGTAGATGTATTTATTATGGCATCAAGCCAACATAACCATAACACATTATGATATAGAGTGTTAAAATCTGGGTAAAATGGAGTTATATATATAAGACAACACAATAATATACACATTTGTCCTTACACTCTATACTATGCATACCTGATGTAGCACTTTCCACAACATCCAGCAGAGTATACAAATGTCAAGCAATCCCTTTACCATGGGTGTGATTTACCAAGTCATGCAATACTTCAAATACAATCTGGAAATTGTATATGAAGATACACAAAGGTGTTTGTCTGCTCACCCATGATTATTTTTTAACACAGCAAATGTATTAGCGGAAAGCACAAAACGAAAAAATGGACAAGAACTCATCTCTGTCCCTGAATTTACATTGGGCTTTGGACATACTTCAAAACACCAAGACCTGTTAGGGCTTTGGCGTGCCTCTGAAGCCCAGCCCAGTTTTAGATATGACCACTCCTTTTTGGCTAAGGGTCCAGAGTGACCATAAAAATTTACTGCCTGCCAAACTCATCAAAATGTCTGTTTTTATACAGCACACACTGGACAGTATCAAGAATAACTGATATCCGCAAGAAATTCTAGGAACGATCCAGCTCTGCTGGATAATCTACTCCAACATCTTGTTTGCCAAAAAAGCCCACCAAGCTATGGTGTTGTGACAACTCCATTCCTTTAGTCAAGTCTACACAAGCCTGAAGACACCAGGCTCTCTCTGTTGTAGATCTCCCAGCAACTGTCTCCTGAACAGGGTGGTTCATTTAGCCTTCATGACTGATAGCCATTGACAGATCTCTCCTCTCTGAGTTTGTCTAGTCATCTTTGAAATCTGTCTAAACTAGCTATCATCATGACATATTGTGGCAGATAATCCCGTAATGAAGAAGTACTTTTGTTTGTCCTGAATCTACTATCCGTTGGCAGCATTGTGTAGCCCTGTGCTCATTCGCCTCTCATGCCCTTCCTATTACCTTCCTCTGGAGTCTTCTGTTGTGGGGGATGCTCTTCCCACTCCCACAAAGATGATCAATTAACATTCAAAGGGCATGTTTCACTTTAGCTCAAGGTGAAAATGTTTATTAAAAATGCTGTGTTTCTTTAGTCAGGGGCTCAGGGTAACATACCTCTGAATAATTCAACACAAGCAAATTATTTCATGAGAATGCAAACAAATGACTCACCAGAAAACCCAAGATGTTGAAGGAAAGTGCTTCATCTCCAGGAGTCTGACCTATTTGTGGAATCAGCTGTAAGTCAGGGCCCTAGGAGAGGATTAGACACTTGGCTGAATTACTTTGAGGTCTACACATCAATCCACTTAATCACATGTACTGGATGGTCTCTAGCATAATCGTTAACTGCTGGTTGCAGTTCTAATAGCTGTGGTATTGGTGTTGTACAGAAGAATGTTTGTGGCTTTATCACATCACTTTGATCACACTGGCTCAGTTGGGAGATCAAACGACTTCTCAGAGGAGGTTTTCTGACAGGCAAGCTCAAGGAAAGTAATGTCGGGTTAAACATAAAACAGAAATAATAAATTTAATTCTTACCCGACAGTTCAATGGGCTTAGAAAGGTGTAAGTCTGCTTAGGATGGCACTGTAAATGTGTGAAATCCTATTAAGTATTGTTCCCATATATATTTTAGTAGGACTTGTGCAGGATGGTGTATTGCATCCATTTTCCATACTACTGTTGCATGATTAAAGGTTTGCTTTGAGCTCTGTCTAGGGGATGACATCTCCATCTGGTTCAGGGTAATTGTCTGGGGATCCACAAGAGCATAGTCTCTAGCATACTATGAACATTGAAGAACAACATCCTCAAAGCTATTATTTTATATTGATTTTGTTCCTCCTTCACTGACTCTTTCATATTCCCAGGAGGGAAAATATATATATATAGAAACAGATTTCCTTTTAAAGATCTTCATTTCAGCACCCTGTCACCTCTATTCCAAGCTGACCTGGACACAGTAATACCTAAGAGACCTCTCTCTGCTGAATTAGTCTCTTGTGACTTAGAAAGCACTGCCTGAGGTTTATTGAGAGAACTGCTTGCAGAAGAAGCCCTGTTTGGATGGCTGGACAATGGCAAAGGCTCCATGTCTTCCCATCAGCCAATACCTCAATGTTTCCCTAATAATAAATTTTTCAAGGTGTGAGCTTTTATGTGCACGCACCTTGAATAAAAGCTCACACCTTGAATAAACCTTTGTTGTTCTTAAAGGTGCCACTGGACTCTAACTTGGTTCTATTGCTTCAGACCAATATGGCTGCCCACCTAAAAAAAAATAAGTATTTTTATTTTGGAACATTGTATACAACAGTACAACATTTATAACACATATTTACATCGTACATTGTTTTTTCTTAACCTTCAATGACCCTTTTACTCCCATATGTCTGTTCAATCATATATGACTCAAATTGCTTTAATATGATTTAGAAATATATCAGATCTTTATAGTATTTATTGTTAGGAATGACTCCTGCTTTGATCAATATTTTGTACAGCAGTCAGAGAATGAACTCATGCTTCTAATGCATCAGGTTCTCAACTGAACAACATGGGGCTGATGAGATTCAGTTTTTTTATGCAAGGTACACTGACTGGTTGCACAGCAAGACAGAAGAGGGAGGACACATATGGTGAAATGAAGACACTGGGTTTGTTATCTTGAGATAAAAATCCTTGGATTTTGCTCATTCTTTGAGATTTTTCATTGGAATAGTTATTGGGGAGTTCAAAGAATCAAGAGTTCTTTACTTATCTCACTGTTAATCTGCAAACAAATGAGTGCTGAAACAATATCAGGTTATTATCTCTGGTGGACAGAGTTCACTGCCACCACTGCCACCACTACTATCAACGGTGGCAATACCATCGTAGTTGGAGTGCCCTTGGAAATTCAGCTATAAGAACTATGTGACAATGAGAACAGTGGATGGGTTCGGGCTATTTCTTGGACAATGGTCCCCAATTGGGGGCTGCTGGAAGTCATTGTAAAACAACATAAGACCATCTGATAAAAGGAAGCACTTTATTGTCATTATTAACTGTAATGTTTTGATTATATTTTAAAAGTTTTATTGGTTTTATGTATGGGCTATGCCCCCTTTGTAAGCCGCCCTGAGCCCGCTTGCGGGGAGGGCGGGGTAAAAATCTTCAAATAAATAAATAAATAAATAGAAACACAGCAGGGGGAAGAGACTAGATACACAGCAAAATTGTGTGGCTTAAATGCTTTAGGATTTTTTTGTACCTGTTGGTACCTGTTTTTTCCTTTTGGATGCATTACCAGAAATATTTTTTTTAAATGGGGGGTGTCCAAAACTCCCATCTGCACATCTATGAGGCTTTTTGCATGCACACTTACTTACTGCAGTGTGTGCAGCCACCATTAACATGGGGTTCAAATGATCAGTGTACTTATGGGCTCCAAAGGAAACATGACCCAAACTTCACACATGAACAGCACTGATTGAAGTGATGCTTGCCTGTTGTGTACCCACCAAAAAAGGTCAAGCAAGAGTTGTGATTTTTCAGGATTTGGGGGGGGAAGCTGAATGCTAATGGGTCAGCAGCTTTTCAATTGGCACTGTAGATACACTTCTGTTCATAGGAATATCAGTCATTGGAGGAAACCAGAAATGGCTGAGCAGAGGTTTTTTTTAACCCTTTCATGCTGCAGGTACTGTTGCAGTGGGGAGATGGATTTTTGTGGGAAAACAGTTACTAGTAGTGTGCAGTTTGCTCATCATCAGGGGTCATTTCGCAGAAAAACAGCTGCAGGAACTCATTAGCATACCTTATTAGCATATGCCACACCCCCTGACATCACCGGAGGTGTGCACCAGCCCCTCTGACAGGCAGAAGCACCTGGGATCCATTCTTTCCCCCTCTCCCTTCCCTTCCCTTCGCCTCCAAGTCGGGCAAAGGAAAAGGGGAGGGGGAGGATCTCAGGCGCTTCTGCCTGACAGAGGTGCTGGCGTGCCCACAGCCAGCCTGGGTGAATTATAGACTCATAGACTCATAGAGTGGGAAGGGACCTCCAGGGTCATCTAGTCCAACCCCCTGCACAATGCAGGAAATTCACCAATACCCCCCCAACACACCCCAGTGACCCCTGTTCCATGCCTAGAAAATGATTTTTAAAAACCCTCCAGGATCACTGGGGGCCAAACTGGCCTGGAGAAAAATTGCTTCCTGGCCCCAAAGTGGCGATCAGCATTTCCCTGGGCATGTAAGAAAGGGCCACAAGAACTAAGCACTGATGCAACCCTTCCTGCTCTACCTCTCGTGATTTGCCTAAGTTCACACAATCAGCATTATGATCCTTTTAAAGTTGAAAGCATGATATAAATGCAAAGGACTATTTGTAAGATTATCTGTAAGACACAAGACCAGGACGCATCTCACTTCTGGCAATCACTAGGAGAGATCCTATCACTCAGCTTCCATTGCCCCACACACACCCCACACTGGAATAAGAACATAATATCAGACCATAGCACATTGCAATAAAGTCCCTACAACTGTATACAGAAATACTGAGCTTCCCTACCATTTGCCACAACTAGCCCACCACACAACCAGGATCAAGACTCCTAAGTGGACCAACAGACAGGCATACACTCATTTGAGAAACTGAGTATTACATTACAACACCTCTGGAACATTACAGATCAGTAGAGGCAGCACTGCACAGTGGTCAGAGTTGCAGACTGACGTGGGGAGACCCAGATTTGTATTCTCACTCTGCTGGCTGAGTGACCCCGGGCCAAATCTCCCCTTCTCTACCTAACCTACCCCACAGGGTTGTTGTGAGGATGAAATGGAGACTCATGGGCAGGGTCCCCAGCTTCCCTGGCAGGAACACTATGTTAAGAAATCTCTCACAATTATGCAGCCATAGCAGGCAGGAGGAAAGGAGG
>NW_015166454.1:222048-240568 GCF_001447785.1 Gekko japonicus | reverse complement strand
GTGTCACAGCTGCCGCTGAGAACAGCTGCGGCGGTCATAATTTTTAAAAGATCCTCTAACTAGAGCTGGGGAGCCAGAATGACCTCTTGCGTGTCCATCATACCAACCATCACACGGGAGAGGTGGATTTTGCCCCTATGATTCCAAGGCCACCACCCTGGGGCTCAGGGAGGCAGGAGAACGTTTCACCCACCCCGCCCCTGCGGGCGTCGCAGCTGCCACCAAGAACAGTGGAGGCGGCCATAAGTTTTTAAAGAGCCCCTAAGGAGAGCTGGGGGAGCCAGAATGACCTCTTGCGTTGCCACTCAGAAATCAAACACGGTGGAATTTGCCCCTACGAGTCCAAGGCCACCACCCTGGGGCTCAAGGGAGCAGAACGTTTTGCCCCACCTTGCCCCCCACGGGCGTCGCAGCGGCTGCCGAGAACAGCGGCGCAGCTATAACTTTTTAAAGATCCCCTAACGAGAGAACAGCGGCGGTGGCCATAACTTTTTAAAGAGCCCCTATCGAGACCTGGGGGAGCCAGAATGACCTCTTGCGTGTGATGAATATTATTGCTTTAGGCTTGCGTGACAGGTAACTAAAAAGTAATGTTCATGAGAACACAGATTTAACTTTCTCATTTCAATGCACTAAACCACAAGTAGGTAGTTGTGGGTTTGTAATCTGAACTGAAAAGAAAATTAGTAAATCTCCAGTAGATTTACCTCACAAAGAAGCTGCCAAGCTTCTTCAGAAAACTTAGTAGTGCCTTGAGAGGTAGAGAGGATGAACTAATACTTTTCAGGAAATAAAAGCTCAATTGAATTCAGTGGATTTATTTCCAAGCAAATATGCTTGTTAATGGATCCTAAAGGAAATACACAGAAGTCCAATTGAAGTGTTGTCATTCATAGTCCTTTTGTCTTGTTTGTTCAGTACTTTCTCTGTCTCACAATCATAACTGTTCCCCTGAAGCCACTTCCCTCTGTACATTTTGCCTTTACAGCTCTTTTCCAGGTAAAATCTGAACACTTCCTTTCTGGTTTACTTATATAGAGAACCAGTGTGGTGCAGTGGTTGCAGAACTACAGTAGGGATTTGGGAGTCCTGGGTTCAAATCTCCTCTTAAGAGCCATGAAACTTATTGAGTGACCTTGAGCGTGTGGCTACTTTTTTATCAGCCTAACCTACCTCACAATATTGTTGTGAGGCTAAAATGGAGAGAGCGAGAACGATATACATCACCCGGGCACCCTTGGAAGAAAGGCGTAATAAAAATGCACTAAACAATAATAGTAGTAAGATAAACAAGAGTGACAGGAAGCTCGTACATAAGTAAGCTTCACTGGGTATAACAGGGCTTACTTCGAAATAAGTATGTACAATGCAGTCACACTAATTCTTATTCGGTAAACCGATCTAGGAGGAGGCGACGTTTTTTAGCAAGGTATCATTTTACTCTTATTTATCTGCTATTAAGGAAAGCCTACGACGATCGGATACAACTGCGCCTGCGCACAAGACCCAAGTTCCCCTCTCGCTCTTCCCATCCTGCCAGGGAGGCATGGTTTCGGGACTTCCCTGTTTGCCATTCGCTGACTGTCAGCCTTCGTTCGTCTATGACTTATTTGGATTGGTCACTGGCTCATGATTGCTGTCCGTGATTGGTGCAACATCACCGAGAGAAGGCTGGACTGGAGAGCGGAGCTGGCCGGTGTTTGCGACAAACTGCCGAGGCAGAGGCGGTGGCTTCCGGGTTTGTAGTAAAGCCGCAAAGAGGGGGTTGCATGTAAATACTGGACAATGGGGTAAGTGGCGAAAAAGAGCTTGAGCCGGCAGGTGGGACGTGCGGCTCTGGCTGTAGACTGGCCGTTCGTCAAGCTGCTGGGGGGGGGTGGGGGGGGGGGGGGGGGGGGGGCTCTGGGAAGAGGCGTGCTGAGGGCTCCCAGGCCTGCTCGGTCCCTGCTAGGCTGGGATCTGCTTGGAGTAACGGTGAAGGCACCGCAGAAACGGGGCGCTGTCAGGCTTCCTGAGGAAAATGGGTGCTGCTCCTGAGAGGCGTCTTTTTTCCTTCGTGCCCTCGCCCCAAGAGCGAAGGCTCAAGAAACCCCTCACCGGATTCTGGTGGTTAAACACCAGAACAAAGGGGGTGGTCCCGCAATCGTTACCCCTTTTTTGGGGTCTCTGCCTACCTATTCCTGGATGAGCACCCATCACTTAATTCGGATTTAGTTCAACTTTAGTTTAAGGAACCTTTTTTGCGTTCTTGGTGGATTCTCCCCGCCCCTTTCCTCCCGCATCTTCCTGAACATCCCTGTTGCATTTTTTGTGCCGCCTTTAATCCTCGTTCTGTATTCACAATCATGCTCCCCCCCCCCCCCCTAATTAAATCCTTTTTCTTGGCATTAATTTATTTAGAGTAACTGCAGCCCTCGATTTTCTTGATTGTCATCAATAATGCAGCTTTGGAATCACTGCTTTCCTGGAATGCGTGTGTTGAAAAGCTGGCAAGACTTTGTCCTTCTAGCATTATTTAAGCACCACACTTGTGGATACAACAGAATAGTTAATATTAGTATTAAGGAGCAAGTGATCTGAGCAAAGTGTTCCTGAATATACATTCTAGTATGACATAAGATAGTGTTCCAGAACAGAGTGGATGAGCATAGTTGCTTCTCTATGGTCTGAAGTTCACTTACAGTGAATAGATTAGTTAGTGAGTAGATGAAAGTGAAAGTGTTTGAATGAGAACTTTGACGCCCGCAGATGCAGGCCTGCTGATTTAGCTGTTTTTCACCTCCCGCTTAAGTGCAGCTTCTTCCTTATCTGCTCTGACCTGGTTGGCCCAGGCTAGCCTGATCTCAGAAGCTAAGGAGGTTCAGCCTTGGTTAGTATTTGAATGGGAGCACACCAAGGAATTCTAGGGTTGCTACAAAGAGTCTGGCAATGGCAAGCCGCCTCTGATAGTCTCCTGCCTTGAAAACTCTACAGGGTCACCATAAGTTGGCTGTAACTTGATGGCACTTTCCACCACCAGTTCCTTTTCTATTTGGCTTGGATATTTAAGATCCAAGATTTTAATCTGTTTTATAAATTTGTATTATGTAATTTTGTATATCGTATGCACTTTGTGCCCTATGTGAGCCGTCCACGGGGAGGGCGGGGTATAAATATAATAAAATAAATAAATAAATAAGATATGGCTGTATAGTGATAATATGCTACAGCCATCGCCTGGTTATTCTTCAATGATGCAAACAGGATTTCAGTGTCAACCTACCCTCATCATAGCCCAAATCAAATTAAAAACCACAGTTGGACAACTATTACTTATAGACACAGAAGATGATTTCACTTTAACATATGAAAAATACTCTTAGTGTCTTTCAAATCTCTTTCTATCTAGGATATGCTATTTTAAATTTATATTCTTCCATTATCTCCCAGACTGAAGGGCTGGAATCCTTGCAATTAATATTTTTAACTACATATCTGTGCATTCTGAAAGAGCTCAGGGCATTTTATGACATTTTTGTCCCCCACTCATCATCACAACAACTTTGAAATGGGTTAGTAATGAGAAATGGTGATTTGTCTGGGTTCACCATTTGACTGGCTAGAATTTGAACTTGTCTCTCCTTGTGCCCCACTGTCTTAATGACTCATGGCTAGAAGATGGGACCATGGCATCTGGGTAGTGAGGATACTTTTGAGATTCTCTTGCACCTGTCAGTGGTCACATAGGCTTTGGCAGGAAATTGTGGTCCATCCTTGTACTCACTCTTAGGATCCCTGGATTGTGTCATAGTGAAACTGACACTTGCTTAAATCAGAGATGTTCAAAGCTTTTTATTAGAGGGGAATTAACCTTAAGTTTATTGCAACACTGAGCAGCTTTGGAGAAATGGGATTTTACCCATCCCGCACCTTTTTATGCAGAAAGAAGCTCTGGCTATTCAAGGATTCTGTTACAAAGTCTAGTTTATGGTGGTGTTGATTATGACATCAGGTCCATATTCAATTGTCAGTAACGTGAAAATACAGATGCATAAACACTGAGAATGAACCATGTTTGAAAGACTTTATGTAGGCAGTCATGTTGAAAGTGTGTGCAAGAGCAGATGAATCAAATCAGTTTTAGCTTTGAACACAGGGCCATTTAACTGAGTATTGTCTACTCTGACTTTGGATTGCTGGGGTCTCAGTCGGATAACGGTCTTTCCCAGAATCTTCATAAAATCCTTTAACTGGTGATGTTGGTGATGAAAGCTGAGATCTTCTGCATGCAAAACATGTTTTCTACCACTGAGGCATAGTGCTTCCCTATTTTCTTTTTACAATATTCTTTAAAAGGCAAGTTCACATGTGAAAAACAGTGTGTTAAAATTCATCCCTACTGTATTTTAGTAACTGATTCTGATGGCAATCTTTCTGTCACCTATAGCTAATTAACATTAGTTTAGTGGCACAAACCTTAAGGATGTAAAACATGATGTTTTATTTCCATGAGGGTGAATAGCACTGAATTGGAGCTAATGCATCAGTTTATGCAAAAACTGGTTATAAACACTGTGTATCCAAGGAAGTGGCCTCATGAAAGCTTATGCCACAATAAATATATTGAACTTTAAGGCACGTTTGACAAATTTTCTTTGGCTTTATGAGCCCATACTAACTTTTAGGAGCCAGACCTATTTTTCAATCTTCAGGGATTCATATTTTAATGACCACATTTTTGTAATTACTATTGCTCCTACAAAGCTGAGTCTTAGCCTTGTCACAGATTCTTGTGATACAAGCATTGTCACAAGCATAAGTAAATACGGGAGTAATGCTAGTCATTACTACAACAGAAAGCTTACTTCTAACCCATCCTCTCTCCAATTTCTCATAATTTCATTATTGCTTTTAAAAGTGTCATTTAATTGAATATTGGAGCCAGTATAGAAAGCTACTAGGAAAGTAATAAATTCATCCATCACCAGAGAATTATATAAAATTAACATATAAAGAAGTAATGACAAGAACTTCATGCATTTTTATGTCATACAACAAAACATATCTTGATGCAAAGTGATAAATAAGCTTTGCACTTTGTACAAGCTGAGGATTGCCAAGAGACACTACAATAAAATATTGATGAATACTGTAGGTGCCACAATGAAATTCCTGGACACCATGGTGATTTGGCACTTGAAATTTTTCAATCCCTGCTCTAAGGCATTCAGGATTTTTTGCAGTATTTGCTGCAACTGACAAATTTGACTATTTCTGGAAGTTACTTTGTGCACCTTTTTTACCAGCATAAGGACATATGCAGAAGTCTAGGAATAGAATTGTTTTGTATGTATCACACACTTCTCTGGGCAAGGGATTAACATTTGATTTCATAAATATTACAGGGTTGAAACAGCTGACGCCACATTGTTCATACTGAATAAATACTCCTACTGAGAATAGCTACTCTTGTCATATTCTGCTGCTGATATTAACATTCAAACTTTTCTGTTCAAAGGAATCAGTGGCAAATTCCTGTGTTTTTTGTTGTCGAGCACAGTAGGCCCTCACTTCTGCTAAGTGTGTTGTATAATAGATTTTTCTTTGCTGCTGTTAAACTTTTTAAAAAACTAACAGCTACTAGGAAAATGTAGCAAATTTCCATGGAGGTATGAATTCTCCACAGATTGTACCCAGAGGATACCTTTGTAAGCCTGAGGTAAAATCCACAGTATGGCTGCAATCATATGCATACGTATGTATAAATGAATGTTATTGAGAATTTTTTTTTAGATGATCTTTCATGTGTCCTTGAATTGGGGCTGTTCTGCAGATGCATGTATATGCAGTGCTTTGTAGTGAATCTCAGTTCTGGAGGTCAGTGAGACAACTGTCTTTTGGGGGTAACTCCTTACTTTCTTGGAGCCCTGCTTCATGTGTTTCTCGCTTTTGATCTGCCTATTTCTTGCTTGTGTGATTGAACACCTACCTTTTTGGTCTGCTTGGGGAGATTCTAACAGTTTTTTTCTGATCAAGGCACGGTGAGAGAAGCCATGCTTAAAAAATTGTTCTTTTGAAGGAAATATTAACTGACAACACTGTAGAAGATGCCAGGAAGTCTCTTGTCCAAAGGAGACACCAGACCATTGTTTTGGGGAAGCATATTGGAAAAGATGTCAGATAAAAGTGACAAACAATGAAGTTTTAGAACCAATTGACCAATTAAAGTATCAAAACACTAGAGCAGGATGACATTTCTCAAAAAGCTTTTTAAATATTCAGTTGTGGTGGTGGTGTTCATGTAACTAAAATATGAAATTTGCTGCTAAAAATCATTCTTCCTGGAGGATTTGATGGTAGCAGATGTCGTGCTGGTTTTAAAAAGGGCCAGAAAATGTGTGGTTTTTGCATTCTTTTCAGTCTAACTTTTGTTCCAGCTAAGTTGTTGGGAAGCATCATGAAGGGAAAGCTAGAATTTGGGACACATCTAGCTTACTAGCAGAGCAGATAGTTTGTATGGATTTTGTAAGATCCCTGACACATTTTCTGTTTGGACTTCTGCTGTTGGAGACTTGTTCCTGATTGGAATAGATAGCACTAGGCTAGATGCAGCCTGATCCTCTGGATCTTTATTCTGTGTGTAATATACTTATAATTGTTGCAATGAAGAGCAAGTCTTACTGATGAAGAATCAGCTTGGCTTCTAGAAAATCTTGTACATCTTTTAGATTTAAGAGTATTAACAAGCATGTGGGTAGATTTGATCTGGTAGGCACTATCTACCTGAACTCTTGAATAGCTTTGGCAAAGGTAAAAAATTTCTGACAATGTATAATAGTCAAGGATAAGGGCAGGTCCTCTTACAGATGATTGTGGATGGTTGAAATCCCAAGCAGACTGTAAACCTTTGAAGAGATGTCACCAATGGAATGACTGCAAGACAGAATGGTAGATGAAACTCCTAGAATCTGCACCCATATAAAAGGATCCATGCAAATAATAGAATTATAATGTCAGCTTTACTGTGTTTTGGGTATTTTCTTAATAGTCCATGACTTTGGTGTATTTTTTTCAAGCATTTTACATCATATAATATATATGCAGTAGGCTCAGCAGTGCAGCTTAAAATAAGTTCTGTTATTGTCTAGGACAACAGTAAATATGTTTGTGTTAGTAGTATTTTTAAAATGTTCTACATCTCAGCCTTTGAGGCTGTAATGCTGCCAAAATCATTGACTTTGCTTCCTCTACTGTCTCTATTGCAGATAAACAAACATACTTTTTCTCTCAGACCTAAGCTCTGTTGATGTTTTCCCTGATGAAAAAGGAAGCAAACAAAAAACATGTAAATGTCAAGTACTGCTCTGACACTTGAAAAACAGTTGATTCGTGAGAGAAAGTAAAATTAATAACATTTATGAAAATGCTCAAGAACTAACAGACTGGAAACCATAGGAGCTCTAGCTACGTTCACATTAACATACGAAAAGACTGAAAAATAAAAGCTGTATTAAAGTTTTTGAGGATGCTTTGATCTGATCCTTCATGAAAATGCATCAACCAAACAGGTGGTAGAATTTCAAATTATTTGAACATTTAGGTGATTCTCTGTGTTTTTTGTCAATGTTGGATCTAATCTGTCACCCTATTCATAGCTGGAGTGTTCCTGCTAATCTTATAGTTACATTTCAGCCGAGCACGTGACTGTTTTTGAAACTCTTTGCCTGCCTCTGCAAAATCTGTTGCAAATCTTAGTGTCTGTCACGGGCTGGGGTGCCAGTCAAAGAGAGTCCAAGACAGGCCAAGGTCAGGAGCCAAGAAGACAGTGCAGAGTTCAAAAGCCAAGCTGGAGTCAGGAGCCAGAAACACAGAGCCAAGTCCAAAATCACTAACCAGAAACATAGTCCAAAGCCAAGTCGGGGTCAGGAGCCAGGAACACAGAGCCAAGTCCATAGCCAGGGGGTCTGAAGGTCTAGGTGCAAGAGCCAAGCTGGAGTGGATGCTAGCAGCACAAAGCTGACTCATTGCTTCCACAAAGCCCAGAGTGTGGAGTTAAATGCTGCTACCAATTAGCCAGCTGCACGATCGGCCAGGCTCCTGTTAGAACTCTGGGCTGGCTGAGCATCTCCCTTGTAGCCTGGCCTCTCTTTGCCTGGTTGCTAAGTTTTGCCGCAGTAACTTCCTTAAACAAGTCACACGTAGGAGTGAGTCAGGAGGAATTTCAGCTTGCAGTTCTTCCTTCTTATCTGGGCCAGGTGTGAAGACTGCTGTTACAGGCACTTGCCAGCTATCCTCCTCTGCTGCTTCTGCAGGCTCTGTCTGCTCACCCTCATCCATGTCCATGACAGTGTCCTGATAAATTATGTGCTCCAAGATGGCTTATGTAGGCATTTAGTCTTCAGTTTTCAGCTTGTAAGGTCATCATATAAAGGCAGTGCCCCTCTTCTGTTCTTCTTAATAGTAACAGCTTTTGATAAACATCTCCTCCCCTGAATATGGCTAATCTTCTTTTAAAGTTGTCTAAGGTATAGACTGTTGCCATATTTGGGGGCTGCAAATCTCTTGAGTTAATTGTGCATAGTTGAGCCTTGGCGCAGTTGGTCATTGAACCAACTACAGGGGAGATGGTGATGGACCTGGTCCTCCTGAGTTGTGCTCAGGAACTTGTGTGAGATGTAAGTGGTGTTGCGGTGGTTAGAAACTGTGACCACAGTGCTGTTAAGCTCAGTATTTATTTTAGTGGAAGATCGCACCAAAAGTTCAGCGGAACCAAATTAGATATCAGAAAAGATTCATTTGTAAAAAAATTAGGGGATTTGTCAAAAGAAAGCTGAAAAGGTCAAGTCCCTTCTGTGTGCTTAGAAATGATTCAAATCTACCAGGGTGGATAAACATCAATAATTAAGCTCAATCAGTCAATCAGATTTTTAAAATTTAAATCAGATTTTTAAAATTTAAATCAGATTTTTAAAATTTAAATCAGATTTTTAAAATTTAAATCAGATTTTTAAAATTTAAATCAGATTTTTAAAATTTAAATCAGATTTTTAAAATTTAAATCAGATTTTTAAAATTTAAATCAGATTTTTAAAATTTAAATCAGATTTTTAAAATTTAAATCAGATTTTTAAAATTTAAATCAGATTTTTAAAATTTAAATTAGATTTGGTTTGATAAAATACTTTTTGAGGAAAATCTATCCCAAGATAGATTTCTGTTTAAGATACATTATAGCCCAAAGGTGTTTTGTCATGAAATAAGGATTAATTTTTATTTATGAACTATGACTATATTCATGCAATGTTTAAAAGCTTTTTTGTAAATGAATTCCACTAATTCATTCATAGGCCCCAATGTCATGCTCTCCCAGAGGTTTCTGTAAGATTATTTTGGGTAATTTTTCTATCTACAAGATGCCATCACAGATGCTAGGTTTCACCATTCTCATAACTGGATTTGGGTCCTCAGAGATATCATACCTCTTCTTAACAGCAAAAATGTTTTTAAAATAAACATATAGATTTGAGAAAGAGACCTCAGTCCTATTGTTCCTCTGCAAATCTATGTACAGAGAATCAACCCTTTATATCTGTAGTGCTAGGTTTCAAGAAGTTCAATGAATAGAAGATTGTTTGGGGTGGAAGAGATCTGGACAAAGAGGAGGTGCTAAGAAATTAGTGTGAGGAGGCAGGAGCAAGTGAAACTTTTCGAGGCGAATACTCCAGAAATCTTGAGATTTTTGTGAGTGCAGCCTTATGGATGTTTAAGGAAATATAATAATATATATGCTATATAATGTTATTGTTTTAGTTACATAAAACAATATAAATGTTTATTGTTATTGTTAATGATTATTTTTCTCCTTCCAGTGAAGTACAGCAGAAAAGTTCTCTAAATATGAATGGTTAACCTATTAAACTGAAGACAGTTCATCTTGCAGTGATTTAATAGTTATCTATTTCAAAAGGTAAATAGCCAGTCATTAATTTTCTGATATAACTGTAAAACTAACCAAAATGTTATTATTCTAAAAATGAAACCTTCATCTGGATTGTAAATTGAGGTAATAACAACCAGCAAGAATGAGCCTTTATGTAGAAAAACCATGATTTAAATTGAGTTTTACTGACTAGTGATTTAAATCGTGATTTAAATCAATTTGATTTAAATCCACCCTGAAATCTATGGTGTGTAGTAGGATTGCCAGCCCCCAGGTTCCTGTGGGGGTTCCCCTGCTTTTCGAGGTTGTGATCCGCTGCTGGCCCCCAAACAGGAATGTTGTTGTGCAATGCCCCTGACACAATAAGGTTACTTCCAGGCGACAGCATTGTGTTGGGGATGTAGCATGGTGACGCTTTGGTATTGGGGCAAATTCTATGGCTTTGAAGGCAAAAACCCATAGTTTTGCCCCCAAACCAGATTGCTGCATGCGAGGTCATCAACGTGATGATGTCATTTCAGGTGACATCATTGCATCGAGGACATTGTGCACAACATCCCACCCCTCTGGAACACTCCTCAAATCCCCCTGCTGCAATGGTGAGAGGACCTGGCAACCCTAGTGTGTAGTGTGGTGTAGGGGTGTCTGTGCCAGACTAGGATCTAGGACACCCATGGATGAATCCCACTCTGCCATGGAAGCTTGGTGGATGTCCTGGGGCCAGTCATGTACTCCTAGCCTAACTTTCTTCACAGAGGTATTGTGAGGATAAAATGGAGGAGAGGACAACTATGTAAAACTTATTGGGTTCCCAACTTAGGAGAAAGATGGGGGTATAAATGATGTAAATGAGTAATTAAGTAAATAAATAGAAGCTCAAAATTTATACTACACATTTGGATGGGCATCACTACATGTCAGAAGAGATCAGTGTCGTTAAAAGTCAAATAAGCCATTAAAGGCAAGAAGTCTTCCTTTAAAAAAAAATACGTGTTTTGCCTAGATGAGCAATAAGGAGCGCTAGTTTTAGAAAATAACTGTAAGCTGATAATGACACAAATGATAAAATCTTTGTATATGTCTAAAAATCTACCTTGAGTCTGGCTTTGGCAAAAGGTGGGCTAAAAATACTCTAAATAATCATTAAGACAAACAATAAGAATTTCTTTAAGTACTTCTGAAGCTTGAAGCTGAACTGGAAAGTGGCGGGGCCCTTGGGAAAAAGAGGGGAAGACAAAAGGATTGCTAAATGAAAATGGGGGAAGAGAGTGAAGAGAATGATTTAAAAGATGGCAGAGTTCAAGGAGCTTTGGTGCTAGGGCTCCTTGTCCCAAATGTAACTGGTTGAGCTTACTGTTGGTAAGCAGCACAGACTAGCGATAGATCACTGCAGACCAGCCTGGGCGAATGTGCAGTTTGGAAGAACGGCACGGCAGAGCGCTTTTCTACCGCCCTTGCTTGATCTCCCACTTTGATCCTCGTGGCTACAACTCGGCCTGGTTGTTGTGAAGAGGACGAGTGGAGTTGTGGCGGCATGTAAGGATCCTACTGATGCTTCACAGCCGTATGCCAACCACCGAGCATTATTTACCCGGTGCAGTCGCCATCTTGGACTTGCTGGCAGGTCTCTCAGGTGCCTGCTTTCCGCATTGGAGAGGCAGTTGGGGAGCCTGGCAGGGGTCTCCCCCCTGTGGGGTCTGCCCAATGCAGCCCAGTGACACTAGATGATGACTGATGGCATTGCACACACAGTGACTGCTACCACCAATGAGTAATTGTGGGTTCTCCATCGATCCCTCTGCTCGATCGCCAACATAGGAGACCTGCTGAGCGGAAACTGGGAGATCTAGGGCTCCCAAATCTCGCCAAATCGCGGCGGGGGATCCACATGTCTTTGCAGAATCCGTGCCGCGGGGACGGCGAGACGTGTTGCACCACTGTCACCAGGACATGATGCTACACGTCGCTCTGGCAATGGGGTTGTTTGGAGCCCTGTTGCCAGAGCGACGCATAGCGTCATGTCCTGGCGACGGCGGGTGCAACGTGTCTCGCTGCCCCCGCGGCACGGATTCTGCAAAGACACATGATCCCCTGCCGCGACTTGGCAACCCTAGGGAGATCCAAGAGTGGAACGTACAAAGACCAAGAAAGGGATGCTTACCGGCAAGACAGTGGGGGAAAAACTGGGGAACTCAGAAGGTGCAGAAGTTCCCTTTGCTATGCGAGAAACTGGGCTACAAAAGTCTGTTGGACTATTGCTGCACGACCACTCCACTACGCAACTCCATTTTCAGGTTGGACTGCTGACATATTCCACTGTTGTTAACCTAGAAGGAATGTTGCTAAGACAAGCTTATATAATTAGATTGGGTTGTTAATTGATTGGGGATTTAATTGAATCCTAATGAATTAAATAAATTAAGTTAAATTGATCTGATTAAGAAGTAGCTGTTAAATGATTAATTATCCTGCCAAGTTGATTATAGAAAGATATTATTTGTTGATTAATTATATTAATAAAATGATTTGCTGTTTATGATTAAATTATGAAATTAAGGTAGGGTTAACAAATTAATTTGATTTACCGCTGGCCTTTATTAAATTTACTCACCACTGAATGGACATTTTAGACAATCAGATTTGATAATTAGATCGATCTGGTGGGACTACAACTAAAGTTAGAGTAGTCAGAGGGATTTAGAGGGAAATAATTGGAGTTAGTCTAGGGCATAGCAACATATGTAGAATTTGTTAATAAGCTGCTAGAAGCTATACATACAGATTAGTAATATTTCAGTCAGCTCTACTGACTGGTCTGTGGCATTTGCAAAGACCACCACCAACAAGGGGTGATGACTGGACTTGGGATTCCAGTGCTCTTGGGGAGGGGAAAGTACAGCGGTGGGACCAGGCTTGAAGGTAGGGGAAGGGGACAGAGAAGCAGAGTAGCTCAACCCCCTTCCAGCCTGCATCCCATCCCGAAGGTTGCAGGTAGAGGGGCTAGGTCTAATGACCCCGCTCCAACATTGGTGTTGTGCAACGCCAGGTCTGTAAATAATAAGACAAAAACTGAGGGGAAAAGGGGGGGGGAACTCAACTCAAGATATGGCTGTGATATATGAGGGTCAAGCTAACAAAATAAGTTATTATAAAAATACAAATATTTATTATGGTGTACATATTAGTAAAAGATATGTAAAAGAAATGATCCAAATATCAGACTCTTAAAACTTATTACACACAGAGCGGATAGTTTTACATATACAATTGATGAGTATATCTTATGACCAGTAGACCATATGTGTTTTGGCCCCTTAGGGCCTTCCTCAGTGGTCAATATTCCTATTGTAAAACAACACACATCCAGAAATAAATATATGAAAAAAGATTTTCTTTAGAGCCAGGTGTTGCTTTCTCATGTATTGTGCAGTTGCTAAAAGTTTACACAGTAGGCCATGGTTAATCTCTCATGGTAACTGTACATGCTCTCCAAATTGTTCTAGTAACAAATATCCAATGTGTCTGCATGTGTGTGTCTTCCATCAAAGGTAGTAATCAAGCAACACCTGGCTCTAATAACATGCAACTTGTTATTAATTTTGGCTTCCAAAAGAGTCCAGGTAGCACTGTTTTTTACAAGGAGATCTAGAGGAGATCTAGGAAATTATAGGTCAAGCAGTGCAATGTCTTTTCTGGGGAAATGAATGGGATCTGTGACTAAAGGTAAAATTATTAAGCATGTAGAAGAACAGCCCTTACTGAGAAAGAATCAGCATGGCTTCTGTAAAGGAAAGTCCTGCAGGGCACATTGGCCATTTACCAGGAAAAATCTCAATCAGCAGCAGCCCTGAGTCTACCCAGAAATGGTTGGAGCAGGACAGTGGTGCCTGGCTTTTTGTTCTGTTGCTCTGTGTATGGTGTGGGCAGTGAGGAAGAGCAGAAGCATGGCAGTGTGCAGCTTTGCCCTGTGTTGGACTTGGAGCTGTGTGGGTGGTGAGGAGTGCAGTGACCATGTCCTTCCTCACTGGTCCACTGTACCCAAACGGCTGAGGAGAAGCATGGGGCTCAGTGGCACTTGGCTCTATGCTGGCCTGGGTGTGGTGTGGTCATTAAGATGTAGCACAGTCATGGTAGTCTCTAGATCTACCCTGTTGGTCCACGCATGATGGAATTCAGTGACATCTCCTTTCTTTTCATCTGACTCCTCAGTTGTCCAACACTGAAAGTAGTATTGCTGTAGGAGGAGACATGGCCCTTTTCCAAGGCCAGTTTGGCCTCCCAATCTGCTCCTGAAATCCTATCTTATTTTTTTAAAAAATCTTTGAGAGGGTTAATAAGCATGCGGGCAAGGGTGATCTATTAGAGTGGACGTTATTTATTGGGACTGCCAAAAACCTTTTGACAAAGTTCCTCATGAAAGGTTCCTGAGTAATAAATATGTTATATAAGGAATATGGAATAAGGTAAGTGGATTACTCTCTTGTGGATTAGAAAAGCAGTTAAATGCCAGGAAGCAGAGATGAGGAGCAAATGGCCAATTCTTGCAGGGAAGGTCAGTAAGAAGTGGGGTTCCTCAGGGATCAGTATGAGGATGGGCATGGTTTAATTTGTTCATACACTTTCATATTCAGGAAGCAAGGAGTGAAGGGGCAATTTTGGAGATGACACTATTATATTTGTGATGGTGAGAAACCAAAGCCAGTTACAAGGAAATTCAAAAGCTTTTTTCAAAGCATGGGTGTGTGGGTGACAGTGCAGAAAATAACTTAATTTAAGGTGATGCACATTTTTGGCAAAAAACCCTAACTTTAAATAAAATGAAGAGTCTTCAACTGCTCCATATGAAAGCAGATAGCTCCCTGGATCTTAATGCAGTGTGAGTTGATGGTGACTGGTCAGGGAAGATCTCAGAGTCACAGTGGATGACTTGACAAAAATGTTGACTCATGTGTGGCAGTAGTGAAAAGGCAAGTTCTATGATAGGGATTACTAAGGGAGGGGTTGAAAATAAAATGTCTAGCAATGAGGTGTCCTTTTGTAAATCTATGGTGTGATTGTATTTGGACCTTCCCGGGCTTTCTGTAGTCCGTTTCGAACAATATCTTTTTCAGACGTCAATTCATGTTGTCTGTAGTGTTTTTACAATTCCAATCTTGGCTGTATATATGGTGTTTACAAATGTTCAAAAGTGGCTGCTCATAGCTCTACTGTCTACTGGTCTCCATTCAGGATTATATGCTTCTCCAAATTGTATAATCCTGAATGGAGACCGGTAGACAGTAGAGCTATGAGCAGCCACTTTTGAACATTTGTAAACATTTGTAAACACCATATATACAGCCAAGATTGGAATTGTAAAAACACTACAGACAACATGAATTGACGTCTGAAAAAGATATTGTTCGAAACGGACTACAGAAAGCCCGGGAAGGTCCGTCCTTCTTCTTCTTCTCTCTTGAAGACTTTGTTCTTGTTGAGTTGTTTGATGTATCTGAAAAACAAAATATAACTTGGAAATTTGAGAATTTGATGAACATACACAGCAATATCTTTCTTTTTGTATCTTGTGCCATTTAAATTGCTGGATCCTTTGTAACTTCGTGATTGTATTTGGGACACTGTGTACTGCTCTAATGGTATGTCAGAAAGCATATTGGCCCCGGTCACACCAGGGGGGAAAGGCGCGGCTGAAGTGCGGCTTTTTAGAGCCGCAACAAAAGAGAGGCGCGGCTGCAGGATCAGATAGATTCCCCGAGCCGTCACACAGTTGCTCCCTGGCATGATCAGATGCCGGGGGAGGGGGGGGAGCCACGGACAGGAGAGAAGGCGAGCCCGTTGCGCATGTGTGTGCATGCGCAGTTTGACAGGGCCTTGGATGCTGCGGGGAGACGGGCACATTGGCAATCAGATGCCTGCCCGTGCTGCACGTCAACCAGTAGGTAGTACTGTTTTGGTGCTACCTTTTTGATGCGCGGTTTCGCCCGGAAGGGATGAATCGGGGATGGGTGCGCTCCGCTTCCCAGATGTTGCGGTATGATTGCGCCTGCTTGATGTGCCCCCGATCCGTCCCTCTCGCGTGGCAAATCCTCCTGTGTGACCGGGGCCGTTGTAGCTCTTGACAAGGGCAACCAGAATGATCAAGGGGTTGAGACACCTTTCCTATGAGAAAAAATTAAGTTTGGGGGCTTTTAAGTTTAGAGAAAAGATGACTGAGGGAGGAAGTGCTAAGCATAATTTATAAAACTATGCATGGGCTGGAGAAAGAGGATAGAGAGCTTTTTCTCCTTCTCGAGTAATAGTACAACTTGTAGGCACTAAGTGAAATTGATGAGCTGCAGATTCAGAGCAGAAAAAAATAGTTAACTGGAAAGCTAATTAACTTGTGGAATTTAGTACCACATGTCATTATCATGGCCACTAGTATATTTGGATTATACAGATTCATGGAGGATAGCATCATTGGTGGCTACAGTGATAAAATGAAACTTTCATGCTTGGAGGCAGTAAACCTCTGAATGCCTTTCTGAAGGGACACTAGGAGGAGGCTTTGGGCTCTATGCCCTGCTTGTAGGCCTTCTGGGGTCATCTGGTTGGCCACTATATGAAACAGAATTTTTGACTAGAAAGGCCACTGGTCTTGACTGTGCTTGTGTTATGCAGGCTGCCCTGTCACTGGGGGTAAAAACAGCCACTCAGCTGAGCCAATGGGAGTGTTGCTTCAGCACCCAACCACCTTTCATAAGGGAGAAGGAATGTTGGAGGGAAGCACAGGAGGAGGGAAGGAGAGAGAGAGAAGTGACAGCTGAGGTCTGCCTCAGGGAGAAGGCAATGATAGCTCAGGTCTGGCTCAGTAAAAAAGCGGACAGGTAGAAGAGTAGCTCTGCCTGGTAGCATGGCAGAGTAGTTTAGCACTACCTCTGGGAGAGAATAGAGTACCCAGTTGTTAGGCTTGTCTCTGGTAATGAGCAGACCTTGACCCATTTAGTCTTACTCTTGGGAAAGGGCAGGCTGGTTGAGGTGGAAAATCCTGTGCCTGTGAGAGGGCCCAAACTAGAAGCTAGTCAGTAGAAGCCTGTTTGTGCCTGAAAAAACTGAAGAACATTCAAACCACACTCTGAAGCCATAATTAGCTTTGACTACCTGGAGACCTGTGCTACTGATCTGTTCTTTGAAACCAACCTGTAAATAAGTAAATCTTCTGTATTGCTTGTATACAGTAACTGCTTCAATAGGACCTCCATATTCTGTGAAGAAATGCATTTCCTGTGAGAGGGCCCAAACTAGAAGCTAGTCAGTAGAAGCCTGTTTGTGCCTGAAAAAACTGAAGAACATTCAAACCACACTCTGAAGCCATAATTAGCTTTGACTACCTGGAGACCTGTGCTACTGATCTGTTCTTTGAAACCAACCTGTAAATAAATAAATCTTCTGCATTGCTTGTATACTGTAACTGCCTCAGTAGGACCTCCATATTCTGTTCGTTCACTGTGAAGAAATGCATTTTTCCCCCTGGAAGGTTTGAGATGAGCAAAGACTCCACTTTGCGTTCCCCCCCCCCCCCCAGTCAGAGACCAGGTGTGTGTGTGTGTGGGGGGGGGTCAGTGCAGTTGCTTTCCAGCTTACCCTCATACAAATGCTAAATAGATCTGTCAGGAGACATAATTGGTGGGCAAGATCTCCCCCTTCCTCCTAGCAAGGAACAGAGATTTGGAGGGGTAGAATCCTAGATAATCTCCAGGGAGAATTGGCAGGGAATGCTTCTCTGGCCTGGCCTGACCTGGTCATGGGGTGGAGAAACAGATAAGATAAAAACTCCTGGCAACAGGAAGGAGTTCTCGTTTCCTTGGGTGCTGCATCCAGGAGGCACGCAGACCTCTTCACAGACAAGGTAGCCACTGACCATGTGCTTGCCTCAAGAGCTGGAGCAAGTTTCAAGGTAATGACTGGTATATAGAGATCTGTAACTTCTATGCTAAAGGGCCTGTCCTATTTAACATCTGATAGGGCATGTGTAGAGAAAAGGACAGAGGATTTGCATTTTTACCTATTTCTTTTGTATCCCTTGCTCAATCTGGTGCTGTGCTGAAAGTTTGCTTGTAAACATTTTCTTTTTAATAAATATTACTTTGGATGCTGGTAGCGGTTCTCTGTACCACTTAGACCTCCCCTGGTCTCAGGCACACTAATTTAAAAATAGTGCTAGGGGAAGGCAGGCAGTTGGTAAATGGCCATTCCCCCAGGGGCGCTCAAGGCAGTAAATTGTCTCCGTGGTGACCAGGCATTGGGCAGCAGGGGACACTGAGGCAAGGCCTCAGAACTTAAAAGGGAAGCTGGGAATCCTGACCCTCCCAGTGGGCAATTCCATACAAAGGTCAGGTGGTGGTAGTGGGTTACCCTGAGACTGGGAGAAAAGCCCCTCCAGGTGGGAGAAAAACCCAGGAGGGCAGGACAGAAACAGGGTGTGCAGGACAGAGCAGGCACATTCTGCCACACTCACCACAAACCTTTTCTCACAGAAGTGAACCTAAAGCCTATATACTTGTTACTTTAAAAAACACTTGGTAACTCAGGAGCAGGTTTATAGTTTAAAACAAACCTAGT
>NW_015166454.1:140945-222032 GCF_001447785.1 Gekko japonicus | reverse complement strand
AAAAGGATGTATGTGTGTGTGGGGAGTTTTTTCTGGGAGCGATGAAAAATTTCAGTAATTCATTATACCCAGTTTATATTTTTATCTTAAAGAAGCAGTGTGTTTTGTAGCTATGGCTTTCATCTCTTTGTAGGCAGGCTTTCAAAGTCCCAAATGTTACAGTTACTCAGGATTTCCAATGAGTTTGTAGATCTTGCTTATTCAGTGCTGTGTTTTTGTATGCTTTTATTTAAAATTTTGGTTCACACTTTATATGGTGGGAACTGCTGCATAGCCAATACATCTGAAAATTGACTGTGCATTACAGAAACCATAAAGTTAAAAATTTGTCTTCAGAATACCTTCTAAAGCTGTGTTCTATAGGATCTTAGTATTGTACATAAAACTATGAGCAGGAGTTACCATGGGATGTTTATGTCCTTCCACTTCATGTTATGCAGAATGTCACAATGGTTCAGCTTACATGTAATGGCACATCATGGGCTGGCAGTTAATGTGTGAACTGGTTCAGGTAATCTAGTCTACCATATCTAGGTTAGTATGAAGAATGGTGATAAAGATATCCCTGCATACCTAGGATTCTTTGTCACACAATCAATACAATTAAAATGGCCGATCAGTTCATTCCAGGTCTTGCTGCAGTGCTCACTTTGTAAGTGAGGATTTTCAGACAGACGATATATTCCGGAAGAGGAACGGGAAAACAAAGCGGTGCAGTCTGAAATGCCAAACTGCTTCTGATCCGGCTCTTTTCCGGGAGGGGAAAGCCCTGTGTGAAATGGCAGCCCTGTACCGGTTCACTTCAAAACGGATCATTACCGGCTTGAAACCGGGTGAAACTGGCTCTAAAACGGGTTCTGTCTGAAATGACAGACCAGAAACTGTTTGGGAACCGTTCCTCTTCCGGAATATATCGGCTGTCTGAAATTCCTCACTTTGTAAGTATGTGGACTTTACCTCTGTTCTACCTGGCTGTATGCCATGGTTGTTCAACTACTGAAATCCTGTTTAAGAAAACAGATGGAAGAAGTACATGCTTGTAGTAGGGTGAATAAAATCAATTGGTCTACATGGTGAGCAGTTGTACTTGTACAACTTTGCTAATGTGGAGACAGCTACAAGTGGAGCTTATTTAAAGCTCCCACAGTGGCAGTAAGGAACCAGAGTTGGACTTGGGATGTTTGGACCCTTCTCTTTCTCCATTTAAAATGGGACAGAAATAACCTTTTGCATGTGTGCTGTGTTTCAATTGTTTGTCGACTGCCAAGCCTTGTAAGAATGTGTGTCAGCAGTGAGTGCTTGCTGTTCTGGAAAAGGTGCCCTGATCCTGCTTCTTCCAGAAGCAGTTGAGAGTTGGCATGTTGTTGGCGAAAGCCAGATGTAGTGTTTGTAAGGTGGAGATGGAAGGAATGGCAGGTGGTGGAGCTGGTGTCTGCTGCTCTTCTGTGCTGTCTAATCTAATGGTTCTGATTCGTCAAGAAAGCTGTATTAAAGAAAACTTATGCTGCGATAAATCTCTTCATTGTTAAGATGCCACAGCACTCTTGTTTTTACTTTGGAAGTCTAATACTGCTGCCCCTCCAGAATTTACTTCCTAGCCTTGAAGCTATTACTCACCATACTTTGCTTGATCAAGTAGGAACGCATTTTGTTTCTTTCTTTCTTTTTGTAAATCCCTGAAGGGATATTTTAATTTTTGCAATAAACTACAAAACTACAAAGAAAATATTAGGGAGGGAACTACATCTAGGGATAAAGAATAGATAACCATACTATACTAAAACCCCAAGAGGAGGAGATCTTATCCCTGTTAGTGTAAGTGTTAATACTATAAGTGTTAGTATCACAATATACTTGTAGAGTTCTTGTTTATCTCAGCTTCAATGTTTATGTGTTAATATGTTAGTTGTTATGAGATAATTTTATGATCATCTTCTTGTTCTTTGCTTCAAAAGGCTATTTTCTGAGTCCTTCTGCCTTTACTTCGGCTTTCTGTCTCTAAAGTCATATACAACTCTGGCAGCACCTGCTCCCGTTTCTGCAGCAGAGTCCTCTTCCATTCCAGAGGTGGCAGAGTCACTAGATTTCGTTTCCTCTTCCTTGGACTCTTCCTCCGTTCCCAACTGGCGCTGCAAAACCTCTTTAGCTTTGAAAGTGGAGTCTATCTTCTCTCTTTTATCGTTGATCTTAAAGATGACACCCTCTGGAATCGCCCACCTATACGATATTCCATTGGTTTGAAGGAAAGAAATTAAATCCTTATAATTTTTCCTCTTTTGTCGGATTTCAAATGGAATATCTTTTAAGGTTTTGATGGTTATAATTCCCATTTTCAGTGGAGTTGCTAATGTCGCTTTTAAGATAGCATCTCTGGTCTGTCTTCTTGAGAATCTGACCACGATTTCTCCAGGCAGGCTATTTTTTTTAATATAATTGGAGTATGCCCTATAGGCCATCTCCATTTCTTTTACCAGCTCATCCGCTGTTAAGCCTATTGCTGGAGTGATGATCTCGCTGAGCAACCTCCTCAGGTCCTCCTTCTCTGCTTCAGGAACTCCCTGGAACCCTAGAATTATGTTAGCTTTTTCCATCTGTAGTTGCAGCAAACGGCTTTCTTGAAAGTTTTTCTTTGTTTCAACTTCTCCCATTCTTTTCTTCAATTTCTTACTTGTGGTGTCTATCTCTTTAATTTTCTCAGTTGCCTGCTCCACTTTCTTCTCCATTTCTTTCAGCTGGAGCTGCTGAGATGCAAAGTTCTTATTCATCACGGTCAATTGCTGGTTAATACCATCTAGTTGCTCCATCACCGGCATGAGCATATCCGCTAGCATTTTAATTGCTACCTTTTCTGGTTTTGGGCTCTGGCTGCCTGGCGGTTTCGTTTTCAGCTTTCTTTGCTGGGCTGCCATTTTCTCCGATTTGTTTATAGTTTCTAACGTTTCTTCCCGGCTCGAAAAATCGCCCCACGATGATGGTAATCAAGTAAGTCTCTCAAAACACACTCGTCGTGTTTCCTCCCCTCTCCCCCTTCATATCGTTTATCAGTTCATTCACATAACAGGCGTCCCTCTTTGTGTCCGCTTTTATCAGAGGGGGGGAATCCGCTTTTACAATAATCCGGTTTATTCTGAACTCACGTTCATTGTCGGTCAGTTTCTCTGACCTCGCTCACTTTAAATGCCATTCCGCTTGATCTCCGGTGCTTGTCCCGGTCAAACCAGCTAGTGCCCAAAGGCCACACAGCATCTGGACCATCAGGGCGGAGGGGAGCCTCAATTCTCTGGCATTATGCCATCGAAGAGACTACTCCTCAAAAGCCCTCTGGCCTGGAGCCTATTACAAAGGCTCCGTGGGGGTGTCACTTGAGGTGGCACCCCTCCAAGCCGCTGGTGTGCGGATCGCTCTCCTGCGGTTCGGGGAGAACGTCCGCCATTGCTGCTCCATAAACTGGAAGTGGAACACATTTTCCCTTGAAGTATTTGTGTATTGTTTGAAATTCCTTGTTCAACTGGATTATTTAAAATTACACGACTTTCAGGCCATTTTATTTATTCAAAATTCATATCCTGCCTCTCAGTAAAGTGAGCTTCCAGATATGTTGGTAATATTTCATGAAAAAGATTCAAGAATCATTTAAAGAAAGTTAAGATCATTTTAATGTTCCAGCCTATCAGAAAACAGTTCTGTTCTCTGATACGCAGCATGAGCCTGAGTAGAACATTTTTAAAAGTTCAGCAAGTGTTTTTTATTACAGTGAAGAATTAAGCTGTGGCAAAGGTATGCTAGAAGTAGAATCAGCTAGAATGTCAGCTGCTTTTACAACATGATTTACTATTTAGTGCAGTAATATCAAATTATCATAATGAGGTCAAACTTGGAATACTTTCAGAATGTAGAATATGCATGAAGACTGTGCAGAAACATTAGCTGAGCAAGTACATTATCTTCAGGAGCAAGATTCTAGAGAAAAGCTTGACCCACAGATCAGTATGTTAGATTACATTTTCTGTACCACTATATTTTTTATTTGATCCTCACAACAACCCATTGAGAAAGGTTAGTCTGAGAGTATGTGATTGGCCCAAAGTCACCTGGTGAGCTTCCACAGCACCTGGGTTTCCCAGATTCTAGTCAAAAACTCTAATCACTACACCATGCTGGCTTTAGTTTAGGATATGAATTTAGGATATGAATTTTGAATAAAGAGTCACTGAACTTTGCAACTTTACTGAGGACGCTTTGGCTAAACAATCTTTGGAAGGCACTTTCTGGACCGGAAATTATTATCAGTGAAACATGTTATGTGATTGCACCTTTGGAGGCCTCATTTATACTTTTATTCTGTGCCTAGTGGTTTCACCTTGGAACAATTCTTTTCTGGTCCTTCTTGTATCTGTGTTACATAATTGTATGATTGGCTTGTACTATAAGCCAATATGCTCCTCATTATGTTTGACCTCTGAAGAAGGCCTATACAGCCCGAAACGCATCAGGTCAAGTCCATTGGCCCTTGTGTGCTAAATATTGGCATTTTTGCATGAGGTGTGATTGGGCCCTCATATGCTTTTTAATTCTTTGTTAATAAATAGATGTACCTTTTCATACGATATAATTAAGTTTTTATTGTTGGCCCTCTATTCTTTTAGACTTACCTTTTTAGGTTCTGGAACCCAGGTTTCAGGGTTAAGTTTCCCCCACCCCTTTTTTTGTCCCTTGTTTAGTAGGTGGTTGCCATTGAAGATTAGCAAGCAGCCAGTCCTGTGTGAGTCTTGTAAGTTGTGTAGTAACACACTGTTTAGTGGCTGCTGCTGGGCCTGGCCCTCATGAGTTGTCCCTCAAAGGCCAAAACAGCCCTGGAAAAGGCCCTTCCCCCCTGCTTTTTTTGCTGACAGAGACCAAGGCTTGAAGCCTTGGCAGTACAGTTGTGGTGCCTAGCAGTGGTCACTTGGGGCATCTTTTTCTTAAAGCTACAGGTGCTTCTTTTAGTTGGGAGTCTGAACTCCCTAGTGTACTACACTTGATTTGATCTTAGCCAAAGATCTACAAACTTGGGATTTTCTCATGTATATAGAAAGATCTGTCTTGTCTGTCCATGGCTCCAGTTTCCAAATGCAAGTATCCACTGATGAGGCAGTGTTGAGAATTAGGCATATTGATACACAGTAGTGTAATCCACTGAGCCAGTCTTTTTATTAAAGTACCTTCTTGAAGCAGCCCTGTAGCCAGAATTTTTTTGGTTGGGGGGGCACATGGGGGCAGACCAGAACCAGCAGAGTTATTTCCCTTTCCTTCTTCAGCCTCCCTGCCACAGTGGGGGCTGGGGAAGGGGGGGAAGAGAGAGAGAGAGAGAGAGAGAGATGGCATGCATTCTCTCTGCTTCCCTAGCTCCCCCCCCCGCGGCAGGCGGGCGGAGGTTGGGGGAGGAAAGAGAAGCAGCCCTGCTGCTTCTGGTCAGTTTCACTCCTTCTCCATCAGCTGTTAGGTGTAACAGTTGATGGGGGTTGAAACTGACCAGAAGTAGCAGGGCAGCTTCCCTGGAAGTGCTGGTGAGGCTGCAGAGGGGCAGGGGTAAGGGGCGCAGTGCACTGGGGGTGGAGTAGGTCTCATCAGTGGCAGGGCTCTGCCCCCAAATGCCCCACTGTGGCTACGGGCCTGTCTTGAACCACTGCATTGTAATATATCCCTATTTATAAAAATGCCTTCCTGAAGAATTCTGTTTTGCATAGTTTGTGGAATGCCAGAATGCCTTCCTGACTTTCTCACGCATGCTATTCTATTGGGGGGGGGGCGGCACAACAGAAAATGGACATGTGTGGGCAGTTGTTGATCTCACCCATTTGCAGGGTTTAAATAGAATCAGATTAAGTTCTTAAAGCTGATGTGTGAAGTCATAGGTTGCAGCTAGGGTTGTTAAATGTTGTGGAGAACATGTCCTGTCTTTTTAATAGAGCCAAGAGATGATGTTTAACTCCATGCCATGAAAAGCTTCAGCTGTCCATTTCCACAAATTAAACCTCTATTAAAGACTCAGGACATTTTTTTCGCAAGCCAGTTGCCAACCCCAGCTGCAGAGTTTACTCCTGTAAACTAGAAAAATATGCTTTTCTGAACATCTTTTGCCTTATAGGGTTACGTCCAAAGAACCGTGTTGTTTTGAAAATATAACTATTACTTAGGTAAATCTATTACATTCTGGCAAAGGTACAGCAAGGGGAAAAGTACAGCAAGGGGAAATTGCTGTCCAAATGTTTTGGAATAGTTTCATGATTCCTTTCCTCAGTGCCCACAAGGGAAAAACTCACTGATGTATTTTGTTATCTAGTACCTTATCGCAGCAGTAAACACCAGTGGAAAGGAAAGGCTCTGTAGCAAGACAATGGCTGGCCTCTGAACAAGGGAATGAATTTTGAGCCAAAGAACCATCCATGAAGCCAAGTACTTAATCCGAGGTGTGGCACCAATTCAGGCACCTCTGACCTACACGGTAGTAACTTCCTCCTTACTCTTATTCAGATCTTGGAACCTAGCAGTATATAATTGTTTTAAATCCTCTACTAGATTTTGGGGAGGGAAACCCTTTTGTTTTAAAGATTCATTAACTCAGGCCGCGTTCAGACTGGTAGTTTGGCCTGGCAGGCAAACGTTTGAGGAGCGTTTCAGTAGCGGATTAAAGGGGTGGGTTCACACAGGCTCATGTTTCAGGCGTCCCCAACCGTACTCAAGTCGTCTTGTACCACTTCCCTCCCGAGTTTAAAAGATACCATGTTAAAGTGGTAGCAAACCGCAGCGCGTTGATTCCGTTTCCCTGAGTGTGAACGCAAGCTTTGCTAAGGCGGGAACAACCCGCAGTTGATAATAGGTGGCAGCTGGTTCCGCAGCAGGTGCATGTGCGCACATGCACACGACCGGAATGTTCCGGTGTGCCGAGTGGAAGTGTGGAGTCGATCTTGCCCTATTTGCTGATGTGCCCATGTGCATAGGCGCACACAGCCGAGTACGGAAACCACACTAACAGCCCGCCAGGGGCAGCTGACAGTGCGAATGCTCCCTTGCGCTTCCTCCACGGTATCATTCACTGCAGTGTGAACGGGAATACCGGGAACAAGCCGTTCCAGATGTATTCCAGTTTTTCTTTGCCACGACTCCCTAGCACTTCAAATTGCCAGCCTGAACTCGGCCTCAATGTTAGGTTGTGGTTTCTACATAATTTAAATAGTGGAAGTAAGTTGGCCAGCATCTTTTTCTGATGTTACCTCTTCAGTTCTAAGGTATTTCAAACGTATGTGACAACATCTATGAGCTAAGTAGCTTTAAAAAGCACATTTAGCAAATAAATAATCCATAACAAAGTGTAGCTGGAGTAGTTTGGGTAGGCTTGCAATTTGCCTGCCTGTGGCGGACAAACCCCTGCCCTTGGCCCCTATACTCTATGCTTGAAGATGTGAGGGGCAGGAGAAAAAGTGGGGGAAGGAAATATTGTTGGTGGTGACACTCTAGGAATTTCTCCACTGACTATGGCTAGCCTAATCTTGTCAGATCTTGGAAGCTAAGCAGTGTCAGCCCTGGTTAGTATTTGGATTGGAGACCACCAAGGAAGTCCAGGGATGCTATGCAGAGGCAGACGATGGCAAACCACCTCTGAACATCTCTTGCCTTGAAAACCCCACCAGGGTCGTGTAAATCAGCTGTGACTTGATACTTTCCACCACCACTGATGTTGAGACCTGGAAGTGATATCACAATAATCTGTGATGCTCTAGGAATTTCCCCATTATCTGCCTTTTGATGTAGGCCTGCGTATCTCATTAACAAACCTTTTGCCATTTTTATTAGCAGAAGCTATTTAGAGGAAGTGACTATATATTGTGTGGGCCAATATGTGTCTATGGTACATCTCTATATATTTTGTGCCGAAAACCACACTGTACCCAAATCTCTGCATGATCTCTCTCAGAGTATGCAATGTCATAAATGGTGAACAGATTTTCCACTCACTGCACCAATGCATACTTTTGCAGTGTTCTGCTTTTTTATGGCAGTGAATGGCAACTATTGTCTTGTACATGAGAAGAGAGAGGTGCTTTCAGGAATGCTGCTGGCATGTGAAGCTAAACCTGGTTTCTGCCCCAGTGGAATCAGACCCTGAAAATCAGGCTTGAAAATCTGAAATAGCCTCCCCTCTTTATCTGCCTAACCCCATCTTGTATTGTGTTTCTTGGCCACTCAGAAGTGTGATAGAAGCTTGAATTGATACCAGAATGTGTGTGGGGGCATAGATCAGATTATATAAATGCTGTAAAGGAAACCTACAAAAGTATTTTGTGGATAGTCTGTTGGATGTACTCCTGTTGTACAAATTGGCACAATCCTGTAATGATTTTCAGAAATGGTGTATTCCATCACTTGAACAAGAGACCCAGGTTACTTTGTAGACAGTATCCATTTGTAGCAGAGATATTTGTGTCGATTTAGTGCTTATGTGGTACCATGGCTCCCCTGTGTGAGATGATTGCACATCTTCCATATGCTGCATGGAAAGGGTTCCCACATAGTCATAAGACCTCTTGAAATGAAGATTAAAAGTGGATATCCTTGAGGAGTTCTATGAGGGAAAATGTGTGCGTGTTTAAATTACTTATTAATGTTTTTTAGTATTGCTTTGCAAAATAAGTTTTTTTTCTTTTCAGTCATTTAGACCCTGTTGAAATATTACAGCAATGGACCCAAGAAATGAGAGTATTGTTCCCAGTATCACTCAGTTGGAAAATTTCCTTACAGAACATGACTCAAATGTTGTTTGGCTCCTAGTTGGTATGTAGAATTTGTTGTTAGCAATAGTTCAATTGTATAGGTAGGATACCCTATTCTCTCCAGTGTAAAAAACAAACTCCAAACTTCTCCAATCAGTTAATTTCAAAACAGAGTTTAACTAAGCAGTCATAATTATTGGCCTCATATACTCTTCCCCACTCCTCTCCCTACCAAAAGAAAAATAGGTTTCTACTTTTGATATGATGACATAAACAAATGGCAGCTGTTGGTCATAACTACTGCTACTTTAGTTCCTACGTTGGACATTAGAGAAGACCTTCAATAATGATTCATCTGTGTGTTGTATAGATAAATAATGGATTTCCCCCCTTAAAATCCAGTAGAGCATATGGGCAGATCTGCATTTTTTAAAAATAGCAGCTCTTGCATCTTCAGCAGTGGTTTGTCTTCTGGCTGAGTAACTGGCTGTTACAAAGTTAGTAGAGAGCCTTATCTGCCCGTATGTGTACACAGCTCATTGGGTTATGGCATTGCCAGTGCCTGGGTTGGAGGGTTATTATAATGTGTAAAACAAGTTTGGTATTACAGCTACAGCTTCTGATATTACTGTTTATTAAAATGAGCCTTTTAATTTGCAACTATAAACTTGTATAAGGCATATGTTAATTTCTTTTACAGCTACAATTTTGTCCTGTGGCTGGATTATTTATCTAACCTATTACAACTCCCGGAACATTGGATTTGTTTTAACGTTTGTCCTTAACAGATTGTATAAAAATGGCTACATTCATATTGGTAAGTCTTCTTTGTGTTAATATAAACACCTTAGAATAAACACTATACTGTTGTGGTAATAATACAGGCCCAGATTTAAGGCCTTTTATTGCAGTAAAAAATACAAGAGAGCAAACTAAATGTACATTTGTACCATTGATATCAACAACTATACTGTTGTGGTAATAATACAGGCCCAAATTTAAGGCATTTTATTGCAGTAAAAAATACAAGAGACCAAACTAAATGTACATTTGTACCATTGACATCAACAGGACTTAATTTTTCTTCATTTTGGGTAAAGTGTTTGTGTATTTAATACCATTGATGGTATACTGATCAGAAACCTTACTTTAAATGCAGGTTCCTTTTCCTTCTCTGTCCTATCTGGAAAAGTCATGGTTCGAGAAATCTATTACATTACACCAGACATGTCTATCAGGTACTTAACTTGTTTGTTTACCAGTTATTTCAGATCTGCAAGTTGTAGTGCTTATTCACAATAGACAAGATTGCCCTCAAACAATGATACAGCTCAAGTGGTGCTTTTCACTCGAACATCTGTACTGGTGCAATAAAAATGAAAACCATAGGGTCAGATTAAATATAATTCAAAACAACCTGTTGGCAATTTTCACTGTATTTGCCCTTTTACTAACATTGTATAGATCAGTGTTTCCAGTGCGCATTCCAATATTAATTTCCCTGAAAATAAATGTGACCATTAGTATTCTCTTCTGCACAACTTCCCCCCCCTCTCCACTTTGATTAATCATATGTCATTTAGGAAGGACTCCCATGAGTGTCTATATAAGGTTTAATGCAAAGGAACAAGTACTTATTTTCTGTTAACAGAAACTCTAATTAAATGTAAGTGTATACTAATGTTATTGGGAAAGAACAATGCAAAAATATGGTCCCCTTTTTATTTTTCAATAAAAGGATAGCAGTCTTCCCTATGCCATTTGTTCTTAACTCTGGTTCCATGACTTGGCTTAGGTTAATGGAGAATAGACGTCAGTTGGAAGGTTAGAATGGTCCTTTCAGGTTCTTAGAAAACGGATTAAAAATTATGATTCTGTAGTGGTTGTTGCTGTTTTATAATTCATTATATAAGACATGCAGCAATAGTTATTAATATCTCTAATTATGTAAACATGTGTTTTAGAATCCAAGATGGATTTCTTATATTTCGTTGGTGGAAGATGTACAATCCAAAGCAGAAACAGCATGGTAAGTTATCTCCAAAGCTTAATACATTTAAAAGGTGTAATGTTTTAATGCTGAATTTTCTTTCTGAACATTCCCACATGTTTCAGGGGACACATACATCCTAACATCAACCTGAGACTGACTTACATAAAGGGCTACCTCTCCTATTATGAACCTGTGTACCAACTTTGTTCTTCTCAGCCATTTTTTCTTTCTGTTTTTCTGCCCAAGGCCTCATCCCAGTTGTTCATATGGAGCAGATTTCTAGAAGATGTTAGGGGGATTCCCACCCCATATTTTAGGAAGTAGTGTTTTGTTTAGGAAGATGGCTGCTGAGTTTTTTGTGCCCATTTTTTCAGGTTGTTACAGATTGAGAAATTGCTTTTAAAAGTGGTTGCCTCTTCACTTTTTACAGTAAATTCACAAACATTTTATGGCATAGTGGGCTTATTTATCCTACTGCAGCTTTACTATTGAACACATTTTAATGGGATAATATTTTACTTCATTGATTATAGTAAGAAGTCAATAAATTATCACATTGTGTGATATATATAAATACACACACACACACACACACACACACACACACAACTTGGACCATGTGAGTAATTGCTTGGGGTTGGGGGACAACTGTTCAGATCCCCCTTATTTTCCCTTCCAGGATTTTTAAGTTCTTAGGCTGGTCTTCACTCATCCTATTGTCTTTTAGCTGTAGGGATGCCAGACCCCCCCAGTGGGGGTCCTCCACTTCCAGGCCCCACCTCTCCACTGCTGATCAGCTGGCTGGCGGGGGGACTTACTACAAAAAAAGGGAGTCTCACCTGACATTTCAGCAATGTCCCTGACATGACTCCAACATGACCTGGAAGTGATGTAGGCACATCAGGGACGTTGGGGCGACGCTCTGGTTTTTGGGCAAAAACTCTATGGTAGAAGCTAATTCTACCATAGAGTTTTTGCCCCAAAACCAGAGCATCATCCCAACGTGCCTATGTCACTTCCTAGTCACATTGGGAATATTGCTGAAACATCAGGCGAGACTCCCTGCTCCCAGTAAGCCCCATCCTCTGCCAGCTGCCACTTTCGCTGATTTTCATCTGCTCTTAACATTTTGTTCATTATGGAACATATTTAGTTCTCATTAGGCTGTTTTTTCCCTCCTGCATACCTCGAGGAGCCCCCTGTGTAGTTAGAAAGGTATACCTACCTATCTGTAGCCCAGGGTTGTTTTTTTGCTTTAATCAGTATCTGGTGGGCAGCCAGTTCACTATTACATAGGGGTGGATCCGACCAGATTTTTCACTGGTAGAAAAGTAAGGAACCACTCAAAAAAGTTATGCTCATGAACATGGGTCCTGCATGGACAAAAGCCACGTAAAACCAGGACTGAAGAGAATTGGGCGAGATGGAGTGGGAAAGCTGGTTGGATCTACCTTATATGGATTGACAAAAATATCCAGAAGTACTGGAGGGGAAAGAAATTCAAAATGAATGCCGTGTTTTGAGTATAAGGCAGAGGACTTTTTGGAGGGGAAGGATAAACTTTCACTTTTTATCTTTGTTGAGAAATATATAAAGTACAAAGAGAAGTGGTTTGAAGACCCAGTTTACACAAATGGAATCTTAAAGCAGTTCATGTCTCTTGAGTAAATGTAATGGGTTTATCTTTAAAGAAAAAAAATCCTCTAGGTAATAACAGATTTTTTTTAATTAGGTCATACTCTTTGTAACTGAAGATTTGGTGCCTCACCAATGTGCTGCATCATTTATATGTGATCATGTGTAGTTTCAAAGTTACCTCTTCAAACTACCAATGAATAAAATTAATGTGATGTATAGGCAAATGTCACCCACTTGAATCCTTTATCTGTAATAGTGTTGGGTATGATATAAGCTTTAATTTAGGCATGAACAGAAGCTGGACAGATGAAGATGAGGAGAGGATTGAATTGCAGCCTTGCACATGGAAGCCTGGCACTGTGTTGCAGTCATTGTGAGAAAACTAACCATATGTAAACCGGGATCTGATTGTTGAGAACTCTAAAATTGCTCTGGGAATGTGCAGAGAACGCTTGGTGGGAAACAGACACTCAGTGAAAGCAGAAGCTACTAGCTGCCTTTTTCCTTCCAGTCCTTGTTTATCTCTGTGCATCTTGTCTCTTCCTTGAGAGCACCAATTAGAGAAGAGGAGATAAATGAGAGAGAGACAGAGGGAGGTGGCCTGGAGCTCCTGCTTCCCTGTGTGTTTGGCTGCAGTCCATTCCATCTTTCTCTGCCTGGTTCCAGAGCAACCACTTTTTGCAACAGTCAGAGCATGACTTGCCTGTAGCTACTTTTCAATAGGTGAATGTAATATGTAGCCAGGCCCAAAGTCCACGAACATTCAGCTCCCATTTTTTAAAATATGAGCCTACTTAAAATAAATCAAATTTGAAAAGTTTTCCTGGCAGAATGCCTGGAGTCGATGCTTGCTAGTCATGGTCTGGGGCGGGGGGGAGATGTGTAGAAGTTTGAACTAGTGGGCACCACTCCTACATATGGGCTAGTGATTGTTTTGGAAGATCATAATTGAAATTTCAGGCATGTATATGCCTGTGTTATTTCAGTGGAGTCTGCAAGGAGTGTTTTATAATACAATGTCTGTACATTTATATGTTCATCAAGTTTCCACAGAAGTTCGTTTTGCTACTTTGCTGAAGTTATCTTCTTAAAAACTACTTAATAAAATGTCCACATTTTGTTGCACTTTATAGACCCAAAGGCAGAAACAAGATTGTATATCATGGTGAATGATTTTGAATTTCATGTTTACAATCGCTCTGAAGTGTATTCACGACTTGAGGAACTATTTGGTTTGGAACCAAGCATAATTCCACAGAAGAAAGAAGAAGAAAAAGCAAGAGAAAATGGGAGGGAGAGAACACACTCGGATATTGGAAGGTAGAATTACTTGTTTACTTGAGTTGCTGTCTGAATATTGACTCTTGTCATATTGAGTTCTTGTTTGGTCTAAAAATGTTTAAATGGCAACTGCAAATTGTTTAAAGAGGGCATTTGAACATAAACACCTCTTCTTAGGCTGCTGGGCCAATTAGAAACTTTTTGGACCTTGTAAATGATGAAGATTTGTATTGGAATTTTGCTGGTTGTAGAATGCTGTTCAGAAGGTTGCTTTTCCAACGTAGCCTTAACATGTGTTCTTGTTGTGAACAGATCTACTTCTTAGGATTAAAGAGGTGGCATTTTTAAAGAAATGGTGGCATTACTTTCTGCGTTGCATAATTATTGGCTGAACTATTGTTCTCCTTGTGTTAAAATCCCAGATTTTTAAAAATGCATAGTTCTCATGATCATGCACTATTAAAAGGTAAAATGTGGAAATGAAACTTGCTGAATTAAACACTGTAGCAATAGGAGTAGTTTTAGGTGTATGCCATTAATTTGCTAGTTAATGGCTTGCACATCACAGCTGAATTCTGTTTTTAAAGGTTATTTAAATTGTTTGCATCTGTTCTGTTTCACATTTCCTTTTAGAGTAATTGTAATTAACTTTAGAAGCCATTTCCAGGAGACTGGCGGCCTAAGTGCTCAGAGCATTTCTCAGGCAGTCATTTTAGTGCAAGATATTTCATTTTTACTTAAGTGAAGCTCTCAGAGATAATGCCTTATAATATCTGAAACCATAGTGAGCCAGTGAGATGCTAGTCTAGCTTCCTTGAATCTGGGCTTTATTGGAAAACTGGGGTTTTGCTGGATTTGAATATTTACTGGATTATTGTACTTTTAAACAAGTCCAAGGATGTCTTCCCCGTCTTACAAGCTTTGTGAATGTTTCATAATGACAGAATTTTTAGGACATCTTCCTTGTATATGTAGGATCAACCATGCGGAATTAGTAGTGTAGAAGTCCTCTCTTTTGTCTTGGCATGAAATTTGACAAGAAGGATTGAAATGAACAGCAGTTTTTGGTATATTCCATGGAAAGGCATTTAATTAATTTGATTTATTTATCCAGTAGAGTATTTACAGCTGTTGGAAACAGATACCGTGATTGATATGGAGCCATTGGCTTGTTTCCTATGATTTAATTCCATCTTTGGAAAGCAAGGGGTGATTTCTGCCAGTTTCCTGCCTCCCACTGCAGACCCCTACTGTGCCTCTGTTTGGTTTCTGAAGATCTGCTGACCTTGAGGAACAAAACTTCAGGGGACTTTAGAGAGCTGCGGTGGGAATGGGAAGAAAGGAAGTCCTGTTCTGCAAGTTGGATGCAGGCCAATAAACCCAATGTGCTCATGGGCTGCTATATTTAATGTTAGAGATCATGTATGTAAAAACGTGTATATGGGAATCTATTTCTTTCACTGTAATGGACTAGGCTCTGGTGGTAAGGAAAGTTCCAGATGTGGATCAGAGTTTCTGCACCTGTAAGATGTTGCTAAAGGAGTTTTATAGTGTAGGAGAAATGTAAGTAAGAAGTTCGTGGTGGCTCTGGTTGGTTTCCATATATGATTGGGGTATCAGAGAGTTATTTCTTGCTTATCACTATGTAAATATGATGCTTCCCCCCTAGTGTTAAAGTGAAAAGTGAATCTTATGATCCCTCATCATCGTGGAGATCTCTTATTCCTGTCATCAAAGTCAATGTTAGCACTGTAAGTAAATGCACTCCTGTTTACATTTTACCTGCTTTTTTCTTTTTTCCAATGAGGAAGCAAGCTGTGTATTGAACAGGCTCAGAAGCCTGCCACTGAGATAAGCATTATCTTCAGATTTAATACTTGGATTCTTAAAGGCTTCAGAAGCACTTTCCAATAATGTAGGCTGCAAAAAAGCATTGAAAACACCAGTTCTTTGTCATCTTCTTGTACAAGTAATGTACAAGTATCACATCAAACTATGAATTTCCTCACTGTTTCATTAGCTGTGGCTTATGAAATCAGGGAAATCTACAGAGTGATGACATCACATGTTTGTGACATCACATGTTTGAGTATTTCTAGATTGCATTGAAAAGAATATGACAGTGGTGGTTTTCATCAGCTCCTCATGCTTATTGTAACATTTAATAACAGAGAATAATAGTTCCATAATATATCTGTTTTTTTCACTGCCTGGATTTTAATTTGTGGGTTGCATTTTTGAACCGTTTTAGCTGAATGGAATTTTGTAATAATGGACAATGGAAGACAAAGGGTATAAGTTCTGTAGTTATCCTTCAAAAATAAATTCCTGTGATTACATTTGGCCTTTCCCCTAGGTGGTCATCCACTGTGTTTGAAGGATATAAAAATGTGGATGTGCACTGTTCTGTTATAAATTACTGGTTCAAGTTTACACAAATGGAGCAGTCCCGGTTATGTTTGCTATAACAGAATGTATTCTTTTACCTCATTTCTCATCTATCTCTCTTACTGAGACTCTAGGTAGATAACGTTTTAAAAAATACAGTTTAATACATACAGTAAGCAATGCACTAAAACTGAAATTCAAAAATTGGAAAACAATGCAATAAAAGGGAATAGTACAGTAAAGAGTGCTGTAAAAACTGCCTAAAACTGTAAGATTTCCACAGATATTAAATGTATAATCCTGTTCTTTTTATAAAAAATTATCTCCTGAACATTTTACAGAGCTAGTTGTTGTCAGGGGAAGGGATATAGTTATCTCATGTGTAAATACTGCTGGATCAGTCTAGTGCCCACATTTTAAAAAGAAATTGAAAGATTAGCTGTTCAGACTGTACTATTTGCATATTAAAAGGAAACATCACTTTGAAAGCTGTTTTCACAACTCTGTGTTTTCTGTCTGCATAAAGTATTCATTGATTTACATTTTAGTATAGTGCTGTGTCAATTCCAGAAGTCCATTATTCAAAGATTCCTTTGAGAGATCGTTTCTGTATCTGTACTCCATGTGATAAAGAAGCTGTTTATCATTTTTATATTGCCCAATCTTTGTCCAACCCAGAAGGAAGTTCCTGAGAGAATTGTAAGATAGGTCACTTATAAGAAGAGGCCTGGAGAAAATACAGTTCCTCTTGGGAAATTAATATAAATATGTTCTATACAAAATTACCCTGTTTTCAGTGGTAGTATAGTCACTGTTATGGGTTCATCCCATATAATATCAAATATCATAAACAGAAAATGTCTCATTAACACTAAAGATAATGTCAGATATCATATACAGAAAACAAAATCATAAACAGAAAAGGCAATTAATTGAATTCACTTAAATTGTGATGACCGTTTCATGAAGGGTCATCTCTTGTTTTGTATGTTGTGAATTTTTTTTGTTACAAATTGTGTGATGATGTTTGCTTAAACAGTGAATACAGATTTACATAGCATAAACATGTATAACTGTCCTATTATTCTGTTTATAGAATGGTGTAGTGATTAGAATGTCAGACTAGGATTTGAGTGAACCAGATTCAAATCTGCATTCTGCTGTGGAAACTTGCTGGGTGATCTTTGGCTAGTTCATACCCTCTGAGCCTAACCTCACAGGGTTGCTAAAATGGAAGTGAAGATAATTACATAATCCACTTTGGGTAACCATTGGGGAGAAAGGTGGGGTATAAATGAAGTAATTAAATAAATTACTCTAGCAAAACCCTTCAGGAACAAGTTAAAGTCTTTAAAGGAAGAGCAAGTGTTTTACTTATTTCTTTATCTAGATGACTTCTATGACAAGGATTAAACGGTAACATAATTAACTGTGCTTCTCTTAAATTAGGGTCGTTTGGCGTTTGGGAATCATTACTTGCCTCAGACAATCTGCATTAACTTTGATGATGCTTTCTTAACTTATACGACAAAACCACCTTCAAGTCATCTTGATCACTTTATGCACATTGTAAAAGGAAAACTGGAAAACGTTAGGGTCATGCTTGTTCCAAGTCCAAGATACGTTGGTCTTCAAAATGATGAGTAAGCAATTGCTACTAAAAGCATTCGTTTATGTAAAATATTATGATTGTATTGTAAGTTGCTTTCAGTGTTGATTCTAAAGTGATTTGTCTCAAGACACTGTACACCCTCAAATACGGGGTGGGAATTGGTATTTTATGTATATCTGTGTTTCTCTCTTGATCTGATTACTGAAGATGATCTGTCCCTATGAGCTTAGATTCTATTTTAGTGGGGTAACCATTAACGAATGAAATGTAGGGCAAGGATAATACAACTTTTTTTGGAAAGGCAAATCAAGTCTTCAGCAAAGTAGGAGAAAATTAGAAGTATGGATTTTGCAGTTGATGTAGGTTAAAACTGCATCATTTAGGTGAAGGTGATAATTTCCCCCCACCTACTATGTAATTTCTTTTTTTTGCTGTTTTAAAATGTTGCTGTTTTAAATTAACTAATTTTTTATAAAATCTATTCCAGCGGTCTTGTCTTCAAATGCTTGGTGAAAATAACTCTTAAAAGTTGTGGTATTTCACAGTGCCCGTTTTATTCAGTAAGAACTAAAGTAATGGCACATTATTCAGTACAAGTTACAAATAGATCCTGATGGCAGAATTTATTTATTTACTTTATTATAGCCTGCCTTTCTTGCTGAGAGTTGCCATATCCCCCTTCTCTTGAAGTACTGTTAAGTATGCAGTTCTGCACCTTGTCATATGTGTTGAGTTCCACTGCTGTGGGTGGGTTTAAGTGCATACAGCCAATCCTGCAATTGCAGTCCATTTTAATAAAACATGTTTAACTCCTTGGGTGGACCTATTATGAAATGGAAATAATACAATGTAGGCATTCTCCACCTTAAGAACTACAAGCAACAGATAACCCACACATGCAGCAGTGAGTGGGCAAATGAATAAGCCATACTTTATCCAGAATTTTGACTGATGGGTGCTAACATTCTGAGAAGCATTTTCTATACAAATGGCTGAAAAGAAAATGACTCAACAGCAACTTTATAGTTGCCTTTTCACAGTATAGTAGAGTACATATCTTACACTTTTTATCTTTATCAGACCACCAAGATTAATGGGAGAAGGCTTCGTTGTGATGCAATCCAATGATGTCGATATCTACTATTATATGGATGAACCAGGTAATTAGTGAATTTATGATTAAGGTGTCAATCTTAATATCAGTTGTGGAAGCTCAATTCCATTCAACTAACCTCACTTTAAACTTGCGTAACCAGGATCAGGATAAGCAGCTGTCTGTCTTTAGAAGATTCTATAGATTTAGATTTGAGTCTAGCAGCACCTTAGAAACCAACAAAATTTTGGGGGGTATAAGCTTTCAAGAATCAAAGCTCCCTTCATCAAACTCTGACAAAGGGAGCTTTGAGTTGCAAAAGCTTATACCTCCCAAATCTTGTTGGTCTGTAAGGTGTTACTGGACTTGAATCTAGCTGTCCTACTGCAGACCAACGTGGCTACTCTCTGAAGCTATAGAATATTTGATATACACCCCACAACTTTAAACCAGTATGTTCAAAACATTTATTTATTCAAGCTGATAACAGTAAAATTGAGATCATTGGGTGGCTGTCGTCAAGCTGTGGTCTCTCAGCCTTATTCCCCCCACCCCCAGCTGTAATTGTGGATAATACTGAGCTGTTATAAAGATCATAGATAACGGTGTGAAATAGTTTCAGTATGCTATCTGTTATGCAATACTGTCTATTAAAACATTCACTTTCTAAGAGCAGGTGTTATTTTTTGTACTTAGTATGTTGGACAGTACTTCACTCTGCCTTGATACTTGCTACAGTAAAATTTTGGATGGTTACTCTTTTCAACACTTCAGGCCCAAGAACATATACAGAAGTGATGTAGTCCTTGCTGATAAGTGCAGGGAAGTTAAGGCTGGAGTAGTTTAGACATGGTTTGGCTAAAGGTGGGCCCTTAGGAATGAGAAATTGCTAAATAAGGTTAGGTATTTATCTAAGAATTTATATCCCATGCTATCCAAGTTCAAGACAACTTGAAGTCATTCACAGATCAAAGCCAAAAATGTTGTCAGTCTGTGTGATGTTCAATAAAATCACTACCAAGTGCACAAAAACGTATACCTTGAATAAAACTTTGTTCATCTTTGTTGTAGTCTCTGGGTATCCCACCGGTGGAAATAGGGTGCCTGTGCCTGACCCAACTGGTAACTTCTAAAAGCTCTAGGAAACTCCTTTTCCCACTCTCCGCCCTCAAGGCATGTGCAGGGCCCCACTGTGAATGCCTACAGGGGTGGAGCTCTGATGTCCCACCAGTTCTCTTCTGACTGTCATGCCGAGCAATCATTCTTTGTCCCGGTTAGTGAAGTTCTCACATCATGAGATTAGCTCATTTCTCTCAAACTTCTTCTAGATTCCTTTTCCTTCTAAATTTCATCTCTACAAAACAAAAAACCAATGAAAGCGCTCTTTTGCCCGACTCCTTCTTTCCCCCCCTCCTCCATGACCTCACACCCTGTTGTCTATGAAAAACTTTGGGGTTTCTTTAAACGTTACAAGTGCAGGAGCAAACTCACCCCCCAGGCAGACACTCGTTTTGCCTCCATTGTCTGAGAGAAAGTCATCACACCCATTCATGCACACACTGTGTGAAATCCTCCTGCCAACCCCCCAAAAATAGTGCAGCAAGACTCCAAGTGGCACTGATTGAGGCTGTTCTGTGTCCCACACAGATGGCCACTTCCACACATCAAGAACCAGCGAAATCAACCCCAGGGCCTTCGACACTCCAGTCAACACAGTGTATTGACCATCAGCCTGGCTCAGGGCCAACCCTGGCTCAGGGCCAACCCAACACCAACCGCTCGGTATCAAAGTGTTCAGACTTGATGGGGAAATCAAGCCTCTCAACACCTGCAAAGATGCGCAGGGAGGGCAAAAGTGACAAGACAGGCAAGGCTCCTAAGCCCAAGTCTTGACCAAAGCCTCGGCCTAAGAGTCCCCACCATGACTCTTCTAACTTGTTGCTCATCAACCCAAGAGGATACTCATCACTGGCACCGATCCTTGTCCAGGAGACGCCGCCTCTCTGCTTACTGGTCTGTCCCATTCATTGGTTGGGCTTCCTGGTGGACGCCTCCTCCTCAACACAGCTGCCTCCTCCCCTCTTCTTGGCATCGGAGGCAGAAGAGACTGATCTAAGTCAAAGGTTGTCACACCTTTCCTCGTCCCAAGGCTCATCCAGTGAGAGCAGTGCTTGATCGAAATCTGTTGGTGCTGAGGACCATTGGGATTGAAGCCTAGTCAAACCAAGGGACCAGCAGCGTTTCCCTGTTCTCAAGATCAATCACCTTATTGCCATTAATATACCTTGCCAACCTTCTAGGTTCCTCAGGCTCATACAATGGTTCCCTGGGATCAGTGCCAGCTGCAACATCTGTATGGTGCCTATTCTCTTCACTCAGTGATGCCAGGGCTACTCTTCCAACCACAAAGCTGGGATCAACGGTACCTCTATTCCCATTGGACTTGATCCCCATCAAAACCGGTACCTCCTTCTTCAACCTCAGGACAATTGACACCAAAGAACCGTACACATACGTGCAAGGGGCACAGAGCCCCTCACACTGAATAAGTGCTGCCCCGCCACCAAAACCCAATAAGCTAAATCAACATACAGAAGGGGGTGCAGCTCCTATGATCACCAAGAAATAACAAGAAAGCTGCAATCGTGTAAATGCGCTTATATTCTTACAAAAGTGTACTTATGTTCTTACAGCAATACAAAAATACAAAGAATCTTATTACAGTATATTATGTCTATAATATTTCAATCCCAGATGTTCAATTTCAGATGTTGACGAAATTCTCCGGAGTAGAACCTTCATTTTGTAAGAACTTCCTCCAAACATCAAATACCTTTTATAAAATACAATGTGTAGTAATTATCTCATTATTTAAACACTGTACCAAAAAGCTTTATATTGTTAAAAATATACATACAGTTGTATCTCCTCATTTCAAACTTCATTCCATGATTAGTTCATTGTTCATTATCATTCCTCAATTTCTATGAATAAATCATATTACTATCATTAGTTATACATCTAATGGTATGTAACAGATTCCAACATTAAAAAATTATGTAACATGTTACCCCAAAAGGTAGAACATTTTATTGCAAGACAAATTCTTTCAAAATCACGGGCAAACACGTTCAATAACAAGCAACAGGTGTAGATAGTCACCTTCTATTTAAATCTGTAGCATCTCTTGTCTTAAAGGTGCAAACCCCATATCTTGCAATTGACCAGGCATTAAGACAGAGAAACGGGAAACCAAAACCCAAAGCGCCTCCACCTGAAGCATCTCCCTCTACTTGGGACCGTGCCTCGGTACCTGATCTTTCTGGCTCAGGCTCAGAGGCCCCTGAGACCTGTTCGGATAAGGAGACTGACAGAGATGGCTCTGATCTTCATTCCTTCCAGATGGAATTGCCCTGTACCCAGGTGACCAAGAATCTCCCCATCTTCCCATCAGAGTACCTTAAGTCTTATGGGGAACTGATCAGATGCATGGCACACACTCTGGGACTCTCTGTTGTACAACCCCAACCAGCAATCACAGACTCTGTTTTTGACATATTGCAGCTTGACACTTCTACAGCCATTGCCCTGCCAGTAACCAACGTTATTCTTCAGACAGCTAAAGCACCATGGGATAAGCCCTCATCCATGTCAATTTCATCCAGATGTCTGGATCATATGCATAGGGTCCAAGACATTGGGACTGAATTTCTTTCCTGTCATCCTAAACACAACTCAGTGGTAGTAACCTCCACTTCCAAGAGTAAGCATACCCACTCAGCTCCCAACAACAAAGAAGGCAAGCAACTTGATGCTTTTGGTTGAAAGTTTTATTCTGCTGAAGCCATAGGGGTCAAAAACACAAATTACTTGGCCTGCATGGGCAGAGTCCAATACTTGTTTTGGGATACTGTCCTGCAAGAGATGGACAAAAGTATCAAAACCTTGTGCAGGCTGGGCGTAACAGGTCCGCCCTGCTCATCCAAGGGCAGGTCATGCTCACATCCATGGTCAAAATGACAGTATTCCAAGTTGTCTCCAGATCAGTCTTGGAGGAACAAGCAACCTCAATCCAGCACTAGATCTTCGTACACAAAGCCCAAATTCCAGTCCAATCAACAGCCACCTAAATATAAGGGGCCCCGCAACCCCCAAGCAGGGCCTTTGACTCCTCTACTCCCTCCCCATTGCTGCCACCCACATCTATACTGCTCAAACACCGCCACCCCTCAGAAACATGCATATTTCCTTTTATTTTGGCGTGGAGGCGCATCACATCAGATAAATGGATGCTCTTTATTGTTGCCCATGGTTATGCAATAGAGTTTCTTTAAACACCTGCGACACTGGTCTTCATCACCACCCTTCTCTCCGTCTTATGGGAAGAGGTCCAAATCCTTCTGATGAAGGATGCCATCAAAGCTGTCCCCCGGCTTCCACGGGCCTTGACTTCTATTCCTAATACTTCACTGTTCCCAAAAAGGATGGTGGACTTCATCCCATTATGGACCTGAGTGCTCTGAACAACAACAATGGAAAGTATATTTATTGTGTACCACAAATTCTGAATTATTTCCCTATGAAGCATCCTACTGCTTCTCAAGACAGGGGCCTGGATGGCTACATTGGACCTCCAGCACACTTTCTTCCATCTGAATATTTGCCCCCACCACAAGCAGTTCCTGAGGTTTGCAATAGGAGGCGACCACTATCAATACAAAGTACTTCTTTTTGGGATCTCCACAGCACCAAGAGTTTTCACAAAGATGATGGTTGTTGTGGCGGCTTACCTATGTCTCCAAGGGATGACAGTCTAACCATACATAGGTCCAATCTGCATTGGTATTTCCCACCATTGTGCAAATGATCTCACATCGTCTCACAAATTTCTGTCTACATTTCATGCCGCATCCACTCTCCTATTGTTTCATCTTAGCATCAGCTGTCTGCATCATTTTATTGCCATTTAGTAGTGACTCCAAGGTAACTACGGTGTCTCACCATCTTATCTGAATGTGGTTTTAAGGTGGTACAACTGCTCCTCCTCACCGTCAAGCCACTGTGAGCAAAAAGCAGACAACTGGAGCTGAATTCTCCCCCCCATCTTTTCTAAGGAGATACGCAAATTTTCACAAAGGAAACAAGTTAGCTGAAAATCCAGTCATCTGCATTTAAAAGCACCCAGGGAACATTTTTCTGAGATCAAATTGGGTGTGTGTGTGTTTGGAAACAAGCCCACCCCTGTACCATTTGTTATTTCCTGGGACAGTCTCCAGAATGCCCTGCCTGGCAACTGGTAGGTGTTTTATGTTTTTTACTCAGCTCATTCTGTCTTTCCTGTCCCCTCTGCCCCACTGCCAGGTCACCCCCTTTTACTTTCTGTGAGGGGGGGGGGGTCACAGGTGCTGTTTCCTCCCCGCAGCGCAGTTCCCTGCTGGTGCCCCTGGGAGGCTGCTCCTTTCCCCTCTTGCGCACGCCCTCCCTAAACAGCTTGTGTCCTGATGCAGACAGAGGAGAGCTGTATACTGAGCCAAATGGGAAGCCGGTGCCACAGCAGCATGGAACAGCTTTATATAGCAAATGCAGATTGGGCCATAGACGACTGGTTTCTGGTGGTGGACTTGGAGGAAAATCTGAGAAATGACATTCAACAGACCCTCAACTTACTTGCCACCTCTGTCTCAAAGTAAATTACAAGAACTCCCACCTCACGCCCATGAAAAGGGTGCAGTTCATTAGGACAGTTATAGACTCCACCACATGCAGAGCCTTCCTCCCCGGAGAGTGGGCATTCACCATCATTTCTCTAGTACGCTGTATCAGGTCACACCCAGACACGACGGCTCTCTCAGCACAACAGCTCCTGGGGATGGTGACAGTGACAACTGTGGTCCTCCCATTCGCTAAACTGTGAATGTGAGTCCTTCAACTATGGTTTTCGAGGAACTTCAGTCCTTGTCTTCATCATCAACTCATGAGACAGCGTGTTCTCCCCCCATCCTGATTTCCTTAATCTGATGGGAGCACAAACCCAACCTCCTTCCCTTTGAAGGGTGGGACGCCCACATGAGGGGCCTGTGTGTGGGTGCCAGGTGGGACTCTCAGTACCAATGTTGCCATATAAACTATCTAGAACTCCTCACAATCAGATTTGCCATCCAGTCCTTCCATAGTTTCATACAGAGGAAAGTGGTCTCCGTACTTACAGATAACACAACTGCCCTCAGCTGTATAAATCAGCAGGGGGGCACAGTGTCTAGGAGTCTTTGCTCCCTCACGACAAACTTTTGGCTTACGTGCATCAGTTGGGGGACTTTTATGTTGGCCACACACTTGCTGGGCATCCAGAACATCCAAACGGACCTCTTGAGAAGCCTCCCTACATGTGTGGGAACTCAACCAGGCATATTTAATTCTGGTGTTCACGTGTTGGGATTCCCAGAGATATATGCTTTTGCTATGTGAATGAATCAGAAATATCGACTGTTCTGCAGCAGAGGAGGGATGGACCCTCTCTTTCTAGGGGATGGCCTTCTCTATCCCTGGAAGAACCATTTCGTCTTTCTTTTCTCCCCATTACCCCTCATAACCAGAGTGGTGGACAAACTGATGAGGGAATTGCCCAATTGCATTCCAGAAGCCTCATGGTGGCCCAGGCAGGTTGGCCCCCTGTACTTCTAAAGCTGTCTTGGGGACATGTTTATCACTTTCCCCCAGCTCTGGACCTTTTACTCACCCTTGGGGAACAGCTTTTTCACCATGATGTCCTGTACCTGAAGCTTACGGCAAGGAGGATTTTTCTCAATCTTTCTCTGAGAGGGTGAGAGAGGTCATCATTAATAGTAGGAAGCTGTCCACCAGGAAATCCTATGCCTGTAAGTGGTCTAGATTCGTCAAGTTCAGTGATGTTTCCACAACCCTACCAGAAAGCGCTGGACTTTCCTCCATTTTTTATCTCCATTATAAACTCGGGACTGAGTTACTCTTCTGTATGGGTCTGCTTGGCTGTTATTTTGGTGTATCATCAGCCAGTAGACGGCTATTCTGCGTTTACCCACCCACACACTAAATGGCTTCTTAGAGGACTATTACACATGCATTCCCCGCTTAAACTCTCTGTTCTGGCATGGGACCTTCCCCCGGTGCTTAGGAAACTGATGGGCAAACTGTTTGAACATTTGGTTTCTTGTGATGTCCTCTTGCTCACCTGAAAAACTGACTTCCTGATTGCCATCATCTGCACGAAGGGTGAGTGAACTTACAGTCCGACATGACCCACCTTACCAGCATTTCTCCAGTAGCAGCCTCACCTTGAGCCAGAACATCCGATTCCTTCCGAAGGTTGTTTCGGAGTTCCATGTGCAGTCCGACATCATGCTCCTGGATTTGTGGAGAGATTCCTTCACTCTTTAGGTGTGAAACGTGCTCTCCTATTCTACTTGTGCAGAACCAGACCAGACCACAAGGATCCTAACCTCTTTGGCTCTTATGTATCACAGAAGAAATCTCAACCCAGAGACTGTCTAAATGGATTGCTGAGACCATCAAACTGTACTACTTGCTTGCAAAGCAACCCTTACCGGGGCCTATTAGGGCACATTCCATGATGGCCAAGGCAACCTCTACTGCATTCCTTAGAGGGGTCCCTTTATAGGACATCTGCAGAGCAGCGGCCTGGGTGACTCCTAACACCTTCATTCAGCATTAAGCTCTGGATGTCTATGCCTGGCAAAGAGCTCTGGTGGGATGGTCGGTCCTTGTGTCTGCGTTCAACTGAGTAGCTGCCAGCACCCTTATCCGGTAAGACAGAGCTTGTTATTCTCCCACAGGTGTGATGCACAGAGACCATGACAAAGTTAAACAGGTTGCTTACCTGTAACTGATGATCTTCGAGTGGTCATCTGTGCATTCACACCACCCACCCGGCCTTCCCCTCCGCTTTCAGCCTACTCATTACATTGTTTAGATATTTCAGCAGTTAGAAGGAACTGGTGGGATACCTGAGCTCCACCCCTGTAGGCATGTGCGGTGGGGCCCCGTGCATGCCTTGGGGAAGGAGTGCAGGAAAGGAGTTTTTTCAAGCTTTTAGAAGTTACTGATTCGGTCAGGCGCAGGGGCCCTATTCCCACAGAAAGGAGTGCATAGATGACCACTTGAAGATCATCAGTTACAAGTAAGCAACCTGTTTTGTCTTAAATGTGCCACTGGACTCAAACTTTGTTAAGCAGAAGAATAGTACTCATAAAACAGCCTGCATAAAATGACAGACTTACAAGACCTACAAGGCTTTAGCAATGAAGATGCTTTCTGCATATTTTCTTGTAACTAATTCCTTATTATTGGAATGACTGCTGAAAAGGCTCTTGCCATAGATTTTTGTGCCTGTGGAAAGAGGGCACAGCTAGCAGGCCCTGTTAAGAGGGCTGCAGTATGATCTCATATTATGAGAGGCTGTCATGAGTGTATGAGTCATGAAAGATTTCATATGTAGGGACCAACACCTTGAATTGAGCCTGGAAACAAATTGATCCATGAAGCGAATTGGAAGCTATTACTATATTAAAATAGTCTTATGTGCCTCTCACAGGCAAGCAAAAACTTTGTAACTTCATTTTGTACCTACTGAGTATAGGTGACTTCCAGTCTTCTTATCTGACAAGACTGAGACCAGGAGCACTGTATTCTTAGTCAACTGGGGGTTATATGTACCCCAGTCACAGTGCAACTTTAGGCAGAGTTACACTCTGCTAAAGCTATTGAAGTCAGTCACTTCCAGTACATCATTTTCTTCACCACCATTTTGTCAGGATTAAATTGTTGGTTATTTTGCCTGACCTATGACCACCACACCCAGATACTGAATCAGGACAGAGATAGTTGCATTTGGATGCTTATTTGAAGAGATATAGAGTTGGGTGTTACCAGCATAATGGTGATAGCCAGCATTATCTTGCTTTTGTATTTGTATTTATTTACTAATTAAATTTCTACCCCGCCCTCCCGCCGAAGTGGCTCAGGGCGGCTTACAAGCAATTTAAAACCAACATTCAGTTAAAACCAACAATTACAAAATATAAAATACAGTTCCATAAAATCACAGCTAATACACCCTGTGATAAAGTGCTAGTGCGACACCACCGGTGTAATCAATTCTTATTGGAACGCCTGGTGAAACAGCTCCATTTTAACAGCTCTACGGAACTGCTGGAGGTCCCGTAGAGCTCTGATCTCATGGGGGAGCTTGTTCCACAGGGAAAACGCCCTGGTCCTAGTTACCACTAACCTGGTGTCCCTAGTCCCAGGGGGGGCCGGACGGTTTTGCATATCCGATCACAGTGCTCTTGAGGGAACATATGGGGAAAGGTGGTCCCTTAGGTAGTCAGGCCCCAGACCATTTGGGTACCCAGTGGGAACCCAAAGTGGCTTACAACCCCCCAAAAGAAAATATCTTAGAAATAAACAAGGCAAAGTGGGGAGGAGAGGCTTCTGAGTACAGATCTTCCTCCCAGCTCCAGGCTATGACCCTTAGGCGAAGAGCTGAAGGAGAAGAGCCCTTTGGCTTGCACCCAAGAGCTCATGATTCTGGACGTGCGCAGGCCTGTGTGAGCAGCAAGACCCTTCACTACTACCCCTGCTGTATAAATTCTAGGTGATCTTATTCAGTGGTTTAACATACATTTTAAATAACATAAGTAATAATGCTGAGCTTTGAGGGATTCCACATATTAGGCTCCAGAATGATGATTCTGCCTCCACAACCAAAACTCAGTGTTGTCAGACAAAAAAGGCTGAAACCATCAAGAGCGCAGTGACTGAAACTTCAGCTGCATGCTCTCAACAGTTCAGCATGATGGAATGATGAGCTGTACTGAAGGCTGCAAAAATATCCAACAAAATTAAGTGGCAATTTACCTTTGACAATTTGCAGAGGCTGGGCATCCAGCAGAGTGACTAAAACGGTCTCTGTCCCAGTCCTATAACGAGGCCTGAAGTCAAACTGAAATGGGTTAGAGAAAGATCTGTCATTCAGAAATGCCTAAAAATGTCACCATAGGCTTAATCTGTCCCCCAAAGGAAGGCTGGAAACATACTGGTGATTAACCCAGTCTTCTTTACCCTAAGAGGGGGTTTTGAGCAGTGCCCTAACTGATGCTGCTTTGAGACCCTGAGGAAAACTGCCCTCTAACAAGAAGATATTAGCTATTCTAACTATGGTAGCGTGTTGGGAAGCATTGGAAAGGAAAGAAGAAACAGTTGACGTTGACATAAACTGAGTTTAAGCTGCATGAGAAAGGAGGCAATGACAGAAGGGAAAGGGAAATAGTCAGGGGCAGAGAGGTTTAGAATTAAAACAAAGAACTAGAGGCTTGAGATGGTTGTGTGTTACAGGTTTACTGCTGTATTACTGGTTTGTCTAAATCTACACTCTAGAGTTATGTTCAGGTTTTAAAACAGTGGTTAATTGTGCACTTTCCTTTTTTTTTTTAATTTACCAAGTACTCAGGAGGATCTGAATATGTTTTTGAGATTCTGTTTAATTCTAATGGATGCATGGACTCAGGATTCTACCTTGAGAGAGAGAGAGATAGATAAGTGTATTGTATATGGCCAAAGGCTGTTACAGTCGAAAGAAAAAATGCATTCGTGGAACATAAAAAACAAGGATTAATTTAGATTACAGTTAAAACAAATTAAAATGACATCAAAGTACAAAAAACAAAAACAACGCTAGCCCAAAGAGACAAACACATAAGACTTACTACAATGGGTTAGGCCTCAAGCGTAGACCTAGAGTGTAATCAGAAGTCAGTATGGGGTTTGCTTGCTCCCTGTTCTACTCTGACCTAGTTCCATCATCGTGAGAAACAGGTAATGAATCCACAGGAAGGTCCCATATTTATCTGACCAGATATCTCCCTGTGAGAGGGATCCTGCCTTTTTTTTCTGCCTTTTTAGTTGATTAAGTTCTTTAGCATAAATTTTCAAAAGTGGCCATAATTTGGCTGGAGTTCACCTATTCAAGATAACTGTAAATATTCCAGTAATGTGTTTTTCACAAATGCCTCTAAAACCCTGTCTTCACACTTCTGATTTTTTTGTCTATGGGGAAGAAGGCTCTTGCAGGCTTGTGGTACACACTTTTATTGCATAGGGTTTTTTTCCATTTAGGAAAAGTCTATAGTTATGTTCTTTGAATATACATTATTTGAGGGTTTCCCCCCCTGTTTTCTTACAATACAGGTCTTGTTCCAGAAGAAACAGAGGAAAATAATGAGGAAGAAACAAGTAGTGAGGACAGTAAATTGCAAGACCTCCCACCCTGCTGGGGTTTGGACATAGTTTGTGGTAAAGGAACTGATTTCAACTATGGTCCATGGGCTGATAGACAAAGGTACTGTGGTGAATCCTTTTGACTCCCTCTGCTGTAGTAGACAAAAGCTATTTCCACTTGAGATATTTGCTCAAGGTTCGATGCTATTGAAAAGCAGGGTTTTATTTCTCACTTCCCCACAACACCATAGTACATTCATGCACCTCCCTGGCTTCCCCAGCTTTTCTCTGATTTTTCCCACGATCTCTCTGATCTTTTCATTGCTCTTTCCCAACCCTGCTTTGTTGCAAAGTTTTGAGAAAAATCACAGCACAACCTGGATGGTTTCCAATCCCACCCACACAGCAGCCATTTTCTCTGTCCTGTTCCCACAGTGGCCACTAGGGGGCTTTTTGTATTTTTTTCCCATGGGCAGCTGAATATTGTTATATCAGTAATTCTAATGATCTGTATATCAGGTTTTCTGAATCCCCAGCTTTCACTTAAACAAAAGTCTGTATCCCTTTTGTTGTGAAGATTCAAGGTGGAAGGCATATCTCTGCAACGAAAGTTTTACTTTTTAAAGTTAGGAGTTGACAGAACCTGATAAATAGGCTGTAATAAACATCATATCAACATTGTAGCAATATAACAATATTCAGTTATTGAGTTTTTTAAACAACATAACTGCTCCGGAAGAGAACCTCTAGGGGGCGGGGCGGTCACGTGGTGAAGCCCCGCCCCCTTCTTTACCCCGCCCTCTGCTTCGATCCTCATTCCGTTTGGGAATGAGGATGAAGCAGGAGGGTAAGTAGCCGGGCCTTCTGACACACTTCCGGTGATGTCAGGGGGTGTGGCCTTCTGTCACTTCCGGTGATGTCAGGGGGCGTGGCATATGCAAATAAGTTATGCTAATGAGTTATGCTAATGAGCTCCGGCAGCTCTTTTTCTACAACAAGACCCCTGAATATAACAATATTCAGTTATTGAGTTTTTTAAACAACATAACTGAAAAAGCATGGTGGTGGGGTAGGGGAATTGGCTGCTGCCTGGGGACTGGGGCAGGAAACCTACTGGGAAACTTGCCATACAGAAGCCCAAATGCACTGTACTTCCAACTGTAGCAGCTACTGGAAAACTACACAAGCCTATCCTCATGTGGAAAGCACCCAAGAATGTTAAGCACAACATGTTGTGTAGAATTCTCATGGTTGTTTTCCTGTACATTGCAGCAAAAGCTCAAAAACAGCTTCAAAGTTGATTAAATTTGGGCAAGAGCTCAAGACCGACCTTAGAATACTGTTTTCGTCTCCCTTTTCATTCAGCCAAGTATGAAGGGAGCTTTGTTATGCCAGTAGCAAAGTGCAAAGCTTCAAAGCAACCTTCAAAGCAAAACAATTGAGAACAGTAGTAATAGACATCCTCCAATGCCCTCAGTCCTGTTATGATGAATAGATCTTGTGCATACTAGATAAAGCTGGGAAATGTCTTTACTAGTCAGACATTTGAGGAATATGACATTCAACTGCTGTATTTGCTCTCTGTGGATGTTATGCTCTGTAAAATATCTTAAAATGATAAACCAAGGACCCGGTCACACGGGCCAGATAACCCGGGGGGGTGGAGGTGTGGCTTTTTGCGCCGGTGCAATTTAACGTGCCAGAACGCGATCAGATGCAGTGGCGGCAAATTGGGGTTTTGTTTGTTGGCGTGTGTTTCCGGCACGTATCAACACGACGAAAGGAGCACGCTTGAGCGATCACACGTAGATATTCCATCGACGGCCAGTTGCAAACTGTTTGCTAGTAGGCTATTCTGGGTATTTTTAAACTCTGGATCTTTGGGGGGATGCTATAGGTCGGTGATGGGTGTGCTACGCTTGCCAGATGTGTCCTTGTGATCGCGCCCATATACTCCGCCCGACATTCGTGCCTCTCCCGTGGCAAATCCTCCGTGTGACCGGGGCCCAAGTAGCTTTCCTTAAGTAACTCCTTTACTCTTCTGATTTTTTAAGGGACTGTTTGTGGAAATTTTTCTTCCCACAAGATTACCAAGTCATGAAAGTCTCAGAAATTCCACAGCCTGGGAAGCCACGGCAGATCCTTGCTTTTGAGCTGCGTATGAATATAATTGCAGATGCCACTATTGATTTGCTCTTCACAAAAAATAGGGTAATTAATTTAAAAAAATATTTTTCAACAAATGCTAAAATAAAATGGAACAACATAATAAATGAAGTCTCGAAGATAGTGTTGGGTTGAGTGTAAGTTTACATTTTAACATTATGTTTTCCACATTTCCTATAATGTATTTTTGTGCCTAGACAAATCTAACAATTTTTCTGAATTTCTTAAGGCTTTGTGTATGTATAGTGTATGCATAAATAAAACTAGAAAATACAATGTATTTTATTTATCTGTAATGAACTACATTGAAAATACACCTTTGTATGTTATCCCCCCTCCCCCGAAAAAAAAACCCCTCAAAAATAATCTGATGATGGCTGGAAAAGTTGCAGAAGGGGTAGAGTCTTGAAACTAGCCAAGTGCCAGTTAAAAAGGGAATCAGAGGAGTGACATGAGGATTCTCACATTGTTTTCCGCACCTCCTGAAATTCCTTATGTGTGGGCTCTAAACTTTATACATATATGCAGTTTCAATAATTTTTTCAAAGTGGATTTTATTTAACCTTTTGTGAACTTGATCAGTTTGCAGAAACAGTTGGGTTTTGTGTTGGGTCTTCCTTCATCTCTTGAAAAGCCAGTGCTGAGGGACGCTTAAGGACAATGTGGGAAGGGCAAGAAAAAAACTGATACTGACTGAAATCCTCCCACTCTTTATGAAAAGTTCATGCAAGTGTGTGTGTGTGGGGGGGAGGGGGATAATTTGTTCAATTTCTCCTCATCTTTTTGTGCTTCAGGATCTACCCTCAGCAGTTGATTTTTGGAGGCAAAGGGAATTGCTGGTGGAAGCAAAGTTACTTCGGATCACTTACAACATATTTGCTTCGTTTAAATAAACTTTTAATTTAACCCTCTGTCCTTTGACTTTTGTAACAAAACTATTTGCAGCCATAATTTTACTTAAAAATATATATGTATACTAATGATAGCTCAAGCTGTCTGGGAATCTCTTTGGGTACAGTCTTCGTATTGATTTGTGTAAGTTTGTTCATGAAGTAGAAGAAGCCTTTGATACCACGAGAGGAATGATGAGCCTCCATAACCACTAAATACAGGATTCAGTTTAATTAGCAGCCCTTAATTTGGTAGAATTGTTATCTATTCCTCTGCTTGTGTTCGAAAATATGGATATGGAATTCAGTATTCTTCATCAACTTTATTGCACATGTTTTTTGCCCAGGTTTCTAATCATGTATGGCCTGCTAGCTCTGTTTCATCAATCCTGGCAGTTTAACCATCCATGATGGTGATAGCTTGAAATGCGGCAGGGGAGAATCTTGGTGCAAATAACTGAATTTAATCCATGGTTTTATTGGCAGGAAACTAATGCTGTACACGTAAATGTTGGAGCAGGCTCTTATTTGGAAATTAATATTCCTATGACCGTTGATGAAAAAGGTAGGTTCAGGCAAAATATTTTGCATTCATAAGGGAAAATTAATATGCGGTTCAAGTCTCAAACATTCATTTAATTGTGGAAATGTGCTTGAATGATACAAAGTGTAGATTTGAGTCATGCATCTCTGGCTAGTTGAGGCTTTCCCCCTTTTGTTAGTTTACATTCATTAATGAAACTATTTACTTTTCTACCTTCCTTTTTTCATAGAGTTGAATAAATTTAGGATCAGGGTACTACTGCCATCTATCTATATAAGAGGATATTTTACAGTGCATATTAATGTTAAAGTATTAATGACGCTGACATTTTGAAATGGTAAATGACAGCAGGGAGACTTTTTGGGACAGGAGAAATCCAATTTCTTCCATCATTTTTCCTCCTCCTCCTCCTCCTCCTCCTTGTGTTTGCTGTTGCCTTCCTCCCCCAGTTGCCATCATGTCCCCTGCTCCGTTTGCTCTCACTGTGTTCACCTTCATCCTGGCCTCCTCTGAGACTGTGCAGGTGCCTTCACACTCATTCAAGTACACCAAACTCTTGCTGTAGGTTTTTTAAAAATGTCTACACAAGTACATATATTGCAACTAGTTTGGAAGGCTTTAGATTCCCCCCCCCAAAAAAAAAAAAACACCGGGGAGTTCCCTGGGTTTGCATATCTGCACAAAGACCAGCACTTGGTTATTAGATTAGCACATTTACATTGTTATGCCTTTGCAAGCATTTTTTCTATTGTAGGCATATATTACTTCCTAATTTCCTAAAACTCTATATTGAAGGCTGTATAATGTATGCATAAATGTTGCCTTCATGCTGTATAGTACACAAAATGTTTACTTTTAAATTGTTCCAGTCTGAGCAGTGTGATTACTTTTACTATATAAGGGGATTGGAACACTCATTCAGAATTGAAATGAAGATGATGCGGTGTTTGGAGAGACAGAAAGAAGCACATCTTTATTCTTTTGTTCTAATTATTTAGGTTACTCTCCTACAATTAAAGGACAACTTTTACACGTTGATGCCACCAGCAGTATGCAGTACCGGACTCTCTTGGAAGCAGAAATGTTAGCTGTAAGTACCGGTATTCATAAATACCAGAGTGATCTAAGTATTTTGTTTTAAAATTTGCCAGAATATGGAGCATAAAAAACAAGAAGACCAAATATTTTGTTTCACTAGCATGTAAATTTCATTAGCATGTAGCATGGGGGAACCCCTCGACATCTTGGCTCAGACATTCATCAGGTGCACTTTCCTAGGCATGCTGCTCTTGAATACATGAAGCTGCCATCTACTGAATCAGGCAATTGGTCCATCAAATTCACTGTTCTCCATTCAGACTGGCAGCAGCTTTCTTTCCCATCTCCTTTTAACAGTTAAAAGAGGGACGGGGTGGGGACAGACGGAAAGAAAGACAGAGGGGGGAAGAGAGAGAGGGACAGAGACACAGAGAGTGAGAGAGACAGGGGGGGGAAGAAAGAGGGACAGAGAGAGAGAGAGAGAGAGGAAGGAGGGCGCCCACGGCCTCCCGACCCCAACCCAGCTTGCGCACACATGCACACACACCCTCATCCTCCTGCTTCCCTCACAGTGCTGGCTGCATTGCCAAGGGGAGAAGGAGGGTGTCCATGGCCTCCCCACCTCAGCTCACTCTCACACACACACGCTCACCCCCGCCCCGGCCCCCCCTGACACGCTCGGCCCCCCCCCCAATGCAAAACAACCCCTGCCACACTCCCCAGAGTGGCTCGGTCGCCTGCAGAATCTCCAAGCCAGCTCGGGAGGCTGTGGGCAACCTGAGTATGCTCAGACCACCCCCTCACACACAAAACAACCCCCTGCCACCCTCCTCAGAGTGGCTCGGTCGCCTGCAACCTCTCCAAGCTGGCTGGCTGGCTCAGGAGGGCATGGGTGACCTGAGCACCCTTGGACCACCCCCCACGCACAAAACAACCCCCACCACCCTCCTCGGAGTGGCTCAGTTGCCCGCAGCCTCTCCAAGCCGATGACCTGAGCACCTTCAGACTGCCCCCTGCACAAAACAAACCCCGCCACCCTCCTCATAGTGGCTTGGTTTCATGCAGCCTCTCCAAGCTGGCTGGCCAGCTCGGGAAGCTGTGGGTGACCTGGGTACGCTTGGACTGCCCCCCCACACATAACAACCCCCCGCTACCCTTCTCAGAGCGGCTTGGTTGCCTGCAGCCTCTCCAAGCCAGGTGGGCGGCTTGGGAGACTGCGGGCAACCTGAGCACGCTTGGATCCCCCCCGCCCCGAAAATAAGCCCTTGCCACCCTCCTCGGAGCAGCTTGGTCACCCACAGCCTCTCCAAGCCAGCTGGCCGGTTCGGGAGGTCACAGGTGACCTGAGCATGCTTGGACCGCCCCCAAACAAATCCCTGCCACCCACACCCAGGCCAGAGCGGACTGCCCCCCCACCTTTCCAGCTGGTGGTGGTGGTGAGAAGAAGAGGCAGCAAATGCAGCCCCCAGATCCTCCTGGCTTGACTGAGGGCTGCTGGGATGGGATCTGGCTACCTGCCTACCTGACTGACCTAGGACCTTTGTAAGCTGGTGCGGGGGTGGGGGGCCGCCAAGGGGGTGCGGGTAGAAGCTTCACAAGCCACAGAAGAGGGCTTGAAGAGCTGCATGCGGTTCGCAAGCCGCAGTTTCGCCATGCCTGCTTTAGTCCTTGCCAAATCTGTTACAAGTAGCCAGTATTCAAGTCAAGTAGCCCCTTAGAAACTAACAAGATTCTTGAGGTATAAGCTTTTGAGAGTCAAAGATTCCTTTGTCAGATATCTCCGGAAACTAAGACAGCCTGTGAGCATTCCATGTTTCTTATTTTCACATCACTTAAAATGTTCACATCCTTCAGTAGGTCCCAGAGTCTTTATTGTTGCAATTACAGCATCCTATCTTGAATTAAAGTATAGTTTAATGATTTGTTGCAGTGCAATATAAAAATAGATTTTTCATGCAAAATACTAAAATAAAGTTAACTGATTGCTTTGAAAGCAGATGACAAAGATGTAAGGGAACTGGAGTTAATTTGTAGAAGTTTTCTTATAAAAATAAAAGACTTGATTTAAACCAGCAAGAAGGTATTTGTAATTATTAACCAAGAACACAGTTATTACTTTTCCTTGTTTGTTGTTCATACATTATCGTATTATGAGCATATACTGCTGCTTTTGTGTTTTGTTCAGTTTCATATTAATTGCACCTATCCCCGGATCTGGAACATGTCGCAGACATGGCAGTGTGAAGTTGAAGTATATAAAGCAACCTACCATTTTATCTTTGCGCAAAAAAGCTTTTTTACAGGTAATGGCTCAGTTTTATGTAACATGTATATTTTGCAAGTTATTTTTAAAATACAAATAATATCAATACCAATATGAATGGGGTGTTTTGTGAGCAAATATGACTATTAACAATTGGAACAGAAAGATATTATTTTTTTACTTGTTCATTTAATTTTGCTTTAGTCACCCAACCAATCTGGAGAATTATTTTGATCACACCGGCAGGGAATATATGCCTGTACTGCTGTGTCAATGAATTTATTTATTTATTTATTTCATTAGATTTTTACCCCGCCCTCCCAGCAAAGCCGGCTCAGAGGTTTTGGTGTAGCAGTCATCTAAATGATTTATGTCTTGAAAGAATTAATCAGTTCTATCTACTATTGTCTTGGTGCATGATGTAAATATTAAACTGGAAAGATCAAAAGCTCTTCCCTTCCTAACCTCCATTGGATTGAATAACCCTAGTTTAAGAAACTGCACTTTGATTTCTGCTTTGACAGCCAGTACTAACAGAAGGTTTTATAAACCTTGATAAAATAAAGTTTGTAATATTAACTGTTTGCTTATTCTGTGCTTATTACTTGTTTACTTGTTTTCGGCTCATAATATTCAGTAGGAGTTGGGTTGTATAGAATTTATACTGTTTTAAGATTTTCATGTATCTCTGTAATAACCTGGCTTGCCCAAATAAGGATGAAGAAAGCCATATAGTGGGGACATTCATACATACCTTGTTTGATCAAGACTGAGAGAGAAAGATATCTTGAGGCTGTAGTGGATAACTTGAAAAAAATGTTGTTTCAATGTGCGGCTATGGAAGAAGGCAATCATCATGCCAGAGATTATCAGGAAAATGTTAAAAATAAAATGGCTAATATCATAATGCACTTGTATGGATCTGTGGTGTAGCCTCATTTGGAGAACTGTGCACTGTTGTGGTCATTGTATGTAAAAGAAATATTGTGGAGATGGAAAAAGTGCAGAAGAGGGAAATCAAGATGATTAAGGGGTTGGAGTACTTTTCCTATGAGAAAAGGCTAAAGAGTCTGGAACTTTTCAGTTTATATAAAAAAGATCACTGAGGGTGAGAAATTATGAAGCTTAAACGATAAATTATATATGAGGTAGAGGCACAATACTAGAACTTGGGAGTCCCAAATTAACTTTATGGACAGTAGATTTAGGACAGACAAAAATGAGATGTTTTACTCAATGAATGAGTAAATTGTGGAATTCACTTCCAGTAGACATAGTGGCAACAAGCACACATGGCTTTAAAAGTGGTTTAGACAGATGCATGGGAAGATAGATCCATTAGTTGCTACTAGCCATGACGACTAAATGGAAACCCTACTGTCCAAGACCTCAGGCCTTTGAATACCAGTGCTAGGCGATAACACCAAGGGAAGGCCTTGTCTCTTATGCCCTGTTGGCCCTCCAAGGCAGCTGGTTGACTGTTGTGTGAAACAGCATGATAGATCCTACTCTGATCTAGCAGGGCTGCTATTATGTTCCTACTCAGAGAACATCCTAGGTAAGCAGCAAAGATAACATCATAAATTAACCAGAAGAAATAACTTAAAAATCACACTGATGATTGAAAATGTTCAGGGGATAGAAATTTGAGAGCCATTGACTGTCAGTTAAAGGGGAAAATGGGGGGTGGGGTTTGGGGAGTGGGGCACGACTTCCAAATCTCCATCCTCCTTGTAATTCTTGAAGGACTTCCATATTGTATGTTAAATACAAAAATGTATTTAAATGCAAATATAAATGTATAATACCTCATTTTAAAAATGTTCTATGCCAAACAGATGAGTAGTAGATGAAATGCTTATGTTCCAGTGGTATTTTGCAGAAACTTGCAAAGCTTGAAATTATTTTAAATGCTAAAGGGTTTGGAACAGTTAATCTGTTCCATTTTAATAACATCTTAAAGTGTATTTCTCTTATGAAATTTATTTATTTAAAGCTGCAGTCTAATTAAGTTTATGATCAAGCTGATCCTTTTGTGGTCTCTGGGTTGGATCCAGTGACCCCCTTCCTCTAAGTTTTCCTGTAATAGAGGGAGACTTGACGGAGGGCACATTTCTCTGTTGAAAGGAAACTTGTCCGAAGAGAATCATAGGATTCTATTTGGTATAAGAGAGTTATTGGATCTAAACCAGTATACTACTATGAAACAGAAGCATTTGACAGGTGAACTCTCTTTAAGACTGCAATGTAAAGCAGTAAGAATATTGACTCACATATTTTTATTTGCCTCAGAGGCCTCTGTAACAAGTGATGCATAAATAGAAGAATGGCTTCCTGCCAAGGAACACAGATGTCCTGCCAAAAGATTTTAATGCTCCTAGAAATGCTACTGTATTCTAGCGTGGGACAATTTGGGCCCTCGGGACAGAGCAGGAATACTATATTTCTTCTTCTAATTATTTACAGTTAAAAAACGAAATAATTTTGTGGTTGGATAAGTACAAAGATGGGATGGTTTTCACAGTACAGCTGACAGAAGTTATTTGGAATATTTTAGTATTTCTTCAACAGAAAAGATGAAGATATAGACATTTAATCTGACTTAATCTATTTTCTGAATGATCTGCAATGCCATGTGTGCTTTATTTTCAGATTTGATTCAGGATTGGTCCAGTGACAGTGCTCCTGATATCTATGCATTTGTTCCCTATACATGGAATTTTAAAATCATGTTTCATCAGTTTGAAATGATTTGGGCAGCAAATCAGCACAATTGGATTGATTGTTCGACAAAACAACAGGAAAATGGTAAGGCGTATGTTTAAATATGTTTCAAGCAGGCATACAACTTCCCTTCCCATATCAAGAAGTAGTGCTTACTGAAAATGAAAACTAATATAATCTCACCTGAAGAAAGTTTGTTCCTGTTTTTTGTGGGGTGGTGGTGCTACAAATGGCCCTGGAGTCCCTCACATAGCAGTGCTTTCTGCGTGTTCTGCTATCAGGTTATTCCAGTTTATACATTTTTATTTTCAGTATAACTGTTATCATGGCAAATGCAGCAACAATTAACCTGGAAGATTTTATTTTCCTGTGTATTAGAACAGTTGTATGATTTCTGATGAGCGTATCTCAGGCATTACTTGTGCTGAGATTATGAGCTCTCCTTTTGACATAGTGATTCATATTAATGTGTATGTGCTGTTCTCTTAGCAACGAACAGAGGAAGGTGCAAACAAAATTCAAAATTGTTCTAAGTGGAAGTTAGCATTAATAATTTTATGTTTATTATTTTATTGTGATATTGTTTTTGCCCTATGAACCACCTTGTGTAGTTCTTGGGTGTGGTGTCATATTCTCTCTGTCTCTCTCCTCCTCTGACCTATAGGTCTTGATTAACATTTATCAAATAATATAACTGGGAATATGAGTAAGAAATGTATATTATCTAAATAAATAAAAAGTTTAAAAGCCCTGTAAAGAATTTTGGAGACAGCATGGGGCAGGGAGTGGCTCACCATTCTGAGACAGGAACAGAGGAACTCACTACTGTATGCACATGGGCAGCGTTCCCTCTAAGCTGAGTTAGTGTGAACTAGCTCACAGTTTTTTAGCCTCCGGCTCACACATTTTTGTCTTCGCTCAGGAAGGTTGGCTCCAGAGCATACTAATTTATGCAGTAGCCAAATTGCTTGCCCACAACTTTAACGCCAGTAGCTCACAAAGTAGAATTTTTGCTCACAAGACTCCACAGCTTTGAGGGAGCATTGCACATGGGTAATATGTTCTGATTGTTTTTGGCCTGTGGTATCACTTGGCTGCTCTGTAGAACTCTGTGTGGTTTTTCTAAACTACTGTTTTTTCAGAGCCAGGCTATACTATACACCCGACGTGGGTGTCCAGCTAGACTTGCAGTTAGACATACATCAGGGAAACTCATTGTAAAAAATGCTTATTTACTTGGTTTTGTGAGGAAGTGCTGTGTGTGGGGGGTGGGGGAGAAGGTGCTTCTGGTTTTCCTCCCACTCTGCTTTTGCCATCAGAAGGGGGGGGGGACCTTTTCACCCATTTTCTCTGGCTTCATGTGTCCTTTCTAGGGCACAAGTAGCCAGAGCAAATGGATGGAAAGCCCTGCTGCTGCCCTTTCCACTGGTGAAATCCGGGTGGGAAAGAAACTGGTCTCTCTGTCTCCCACCCACAGTGCTTCCTTGCAGTACCTTTTAAGGTGAGTTTTGGCAGTGGACATCTGACTGCAGATCTGGTAGCATACCCGTGTCAGGTGTATTGTGTAGTTATGCCCTCAGAGTTAGTGAAATGAAATGGGCGGCAAACCCAGGCTGCAGGAAACCAAAAGCCCTCAATGTTTGCATCAGCTACCTTGATATACTCAGAATGTTTCAAGTATGCTATCTTTCCGATGTTGCCTTTTTCTGATATATTGTACTTTTCCAGTGCTTATACCGTTGCTGGCAAGTTGTAATTTGTGGTGAATGATGGAGATGTCTGTTTCTTTTCCTCCCCCCATTGTTCGGGATAAGCGCATGTGTTCTCACCCCAGAGTTATTTTTATTTATTTATATCCCACCTTTTCCCCCAATAGGGACCCAAAGTGGCTTACATAATTCTCCTCTCCTCCATTTTATCCTCACAACAACCCTGTGAGGTAGGTTAGGCTGAGAGTGTGCGACTAGCCTGAGGTCACCCAGCAAGTTTCCGCGGAAGAGTGGGGATTCAGACCTGGGTTTCCCAGATCCCAGTCTGACATTTTAACCACTACACCATGCTGGCTCAGAGTTGAAGCACTTAGCTGGCAGTGCACATTTTTAAAAAGGGCCACAGGCAGGATGATACTTAATGTGTCAGCTGGGCTGTGAGTTGCAGAAATTGAAAAGAGAAGCTTGCAGAAGCCAGTGCCTGCTCCTCCACCCGACCACACAGTCCTACTTTGTATTTATAATGGTTTATTGTATGGTTAATATTGTGTATTTTAATGTATTTATGCTTTTATGGAAGCCGCACTGAGCCCGCTTTGCGGGGAGGGCGGGGTATAAGTTTGATATATAAATAAATAAATAAATACTAATTAACAAAAGAGCTACACATAGGAGCATTGTGGTATCTTTTCATGGCAGCTCCCTAAGTACTTCTCATGAGGACCAGAGACGTGCTGACGACATATGATTTATTAACTTGTTTAGATATTGTTCTATGTCCTTCTTCAAATGAATAATACATACTTACCCCACTCCATTTGTGCTGGAAGAATATACTTTTGGACTGTGAGAAGTGAGGATGAGCTCCATTTCTCTCCAGGCTCTTTAGTATGAAAGTGGCATTGAAGCTCAGACTCCAGTGCAGTTAGATTAATATTGTATAGTCTTTAGAAAGGCAATTGTAACTTGGATGGCTAGTATTTGAATTTTTCTGTTCTCTTGTAGTTTATGTGGCAGCCTGTGGGGAAACATTAAACATAGATTTTTCTTTGCCTTTTGATGACTTTGTTCCAAGCATCTGCAGTACTAAATTTTCTTTAAGGGTAAGTGGCTTCGTCCTGTTTGTAATGCGTGTGTTTTCATAGTAGCGCAGTCCTTCAGTGGTATTGGTTTGGACTTGGTTACAAGAAAAGAAAAGTCTACCTTTAAAGAGGAGAGAGCTCGAATATCATTGTTTGTTATATTTCATGAAATCTGACTTTTCTTTCTAGTGCACATTTAGCAAAATTATTTTCTTTTATACATTTTATAATCGCCTCTCTCTGTAGTAGCCCTTTTAATAGAAGGAAGTCACAGCCATTTATGGAGCCTGATCAGATTTTACCTTCTTTTGGCAGAGGGGTAGAGGTGGGAACTGTGCTGTCTATGTCACTGGGAAGCATTTGTCTTAAGGTAGCTTCAGCAGCTCCTTTGGGAGATGATCCTCAGCAATATAAGGACACAGTATTTTGCAATCCACTGTGCCCCTCTTGACAAGAGATGGGATGGATGGGAGTGACTTCCTTTTCTTATATAGCTGCTTCAGCTTTTAAGGGAAGCATCTTGCATTAAAGTACAATACGCAGAGAGTTCTCTTAACTATATAGCATTGCATATCAGGTGAACATTTGCCAAAATTTGCCAAAATGAATAGATCGTATTCGGGGGGGGCGGGGGGGGGGGGGACTGGTGAAAAGTAGGGGTGTGCATTTGGCTTCCCCGAACTGAAAAAATACGGAATAAATGCCTTGTCAGTATTTATTCGGTATTCCTAAAATGAACGCAAAATTCAGAAAAATTTTCAGCAACCGAATCTATTCCCAAATTTATTCGACTTTTCTGGCTTTCGAGTAGCGGAATGCTGACTTCCCTTCCTCTGTGGCTTCCCTAGATAATTCCACTCCCTGGCAGTCAGCTGTTAGGTTCAAGCCATTTAAACCTAATAGCTGACAGGCCGGTGGGAGTGAAACTGACCGGGGAAAGCCTCCTCTCTCTGTGTTCCCTTCTCCAGCTGCCCCAGGGCTGCTGGAGAAGGGCAGGCAGAGACAGGGTAGCCATGTTTAAATGCCTTTCTTTCTCTCCCCAAAGTTAAACATGCCTGCCCTGTCTCTTCCGGCCCTTCTCCAGCAACTGGAGAAGGCAGGCAGGGAGCCCAGGCATGTTTACATGCCTGCCCTTGGCTTCCCTAGCTGACCAGCAGTGGTGGGCTGACTGGGAAGCCAAGGACAGGCATGGAAACATGTCTGGGCTCCCTGCCTTCTCTTCTCCAGCTACCCTGGGGCAGCTAGAGAAGGGAAGGCAGACAGAAGAGACTTTCCCTGATCAGTTTCACTCCCATGTCCTGTCTGCTGTTATGTTTAAATGGCTTAAACCTAACAGTTGACTGGCGGGGAGTGAGATTGTCAAGGAAAGCTGCATGGGCTTTGGGAGGGATAGAAGGCATTTTAACACACCTGCCTTCCCTCTTGTTGGGCATATCAGACCCGAATATATTCAGCAATACCAAATATTTCCCCAGTCCTGATACTTTACTGGTATTGGCCTGGGGAAATTTGGCATTTAGTGCCATTTTTAGGGTCTGATATGCCTGAAGCCAAAAAATACTGACTTCTTTTTTTTTTGCACAGCCCCAGTGAAAAGGGGTTCAGCCCTATAATGTAACCTCTTGTGACATTGTCTTTGATATAGCTTTGAATATATGACAGCAGTTAACTAAATTTTTGTTTGATTGTTCATGAAACATCTGTAATTGCTTGACAGATAATTATTTTCTGCTCAAGAGCATCGTCTTATGGAGTTTTGATGGGAGAAAGGGTAGGCTTGATATACAATTGACTGAAACATCAGTAATATTTCCTTAGACTATATGATTGGCTTACCATGTGAAGTGGTAAAAACATTCTTATTCTGCTTCTGAGGAGGAAGGCATCTTAACAGGCTTGGAAGCAGAGCGGACTTCTTCCTGTCTCCTCCAGTGATTGGATACCACTCCCAGTACTGGTCCTGCAGGACAGAGAGAGCAGGATTGTTGAAGAGGTCTGCTTCTTAACAGTGCTTCCAGCCACATCCTTAAGACTCCCAGACTTATCCTTGTCCAAAAGGCTTCCTTTCCCCCTTAGTGGTGAGTGAAAGAGAGAAGGCAAAAGAGAATAAAAAGCCTATACCTTCCTCTCTGAGATGGTTAAGAGCATAGATCCACTAATCCTAGGATCCTTCTGTGCTTCTGAGACTGCTGAACACCTTCCTGGCCCAGTTAGAAGACACATGGCAGAGGGGGCATCTCCCAAACCTAGGGGAAAACAGTTCTAGCTAGGGAATAGTTTATGACAGATATTACGGCTGATAATTCTGTATCTGTTGCTAGGCCACCACATTTTGGGATGTAGTTACAGCTAAATGTGATGCATTCTTCCTCCTATGCCATAGACTTGAAATGTTTTAGATTATAAATTAAATAATCCCCATCTCCCCAATACACCAACAGAAGTCCTGGTAATTGTTGTCAGTTTCTTGTATACCCAGAACAAAGTGCTGAGAACTGTAGGATCTTGGGAGTCTTTTTGTATATTTTTGCAAAAATATGAATGTGAAAATGGGCATATAGTCAGTATTATCTAAAGCATTCCATGGGTTTTTAAAGATCATTTGTGTGAATATTGGTTTTCATGTTATATTTTCAGGGAGAAGGTCTAGATCTTCACTTATTTCTTCCAGACAGCCACCCTAGTAAATATTCTCTCTTTATGTTGGTAAACGATTGTCATCCTAACAAACTAAATCCCGAGTCTTGTAATTCCGCTGAAAATCAAAGTGGTCAAAAACCAAGCAAACCAAAGTGGAGGAACATCACTCAAGAAGAGTGAGTTCATGTTTCTCTGTATCAACTACATATTGATTATTTTGTACTTTTGTTAGTGGTGTTGTTGATTCCTGCGTTTTCATTCTGTGTTCGGAAATTGTTTTAACACCCATAATTTATTAGGAAAAAAAATGTTCTTTTTGAAAAGGGCCGGCTGGGTCGAATGCTGGACTGTTCCAAGTATTATGCTCACAATTGGCTACGCATGGCATCCAATTTATCCCCAGAAAGCTGATGAGCAGTTAAAGCAGTCATGTAAGTGTCACCTAATTACTTTTATTGTTTAAACATTAGCAACATGGCAGAGTTATTTTAGGAGCATTTTGGGAAGAGAAACTGGAACCTAAGCAGAATAAACAGAAAACCAGAAGGAACTTTGGATATAAGCCATGGTGTATCTCTTTCTAGACTTTGAGTGGATTAAGCTATAGGGCCATTTTACAAAATTTATATCCTGCCTTTCTGCCCTTGGCAGCTAAAAAAATTAAAACATACATAATAAAATCACATTTTAAAACTATTAAAACAAACCAAAAAGAACAACACATCATTAAAACAAAAACAGAACTAAAATACATACAAAGACAAAAAAATCCAAAACATTGGTTAGGAAAGAGGCATCACTGAGGAAGTGCCAAATGAAACAAAAAAGTCTTTACCCACTGGCGGAAGATGGCAACAGAAGGGAACAGAGGAATTTTCTTGGGGAGAGAGTTCCAGAATTCTGGTGCCATGACCAAGAAGGCCCTCTCCTAGGTTGCCACCTGCCTAATCTCACAAGATGGGGACAACCTGAAGGTTCAGACAACCTATCTGAACAGGGCCTCTGAACATGACCATAGTTGTCAGGTAGGTTCATAAGGGAGTAGGCAGTCTTTGTACTTTGTCAGCAGGATTTTTTTCAGGAATGAGCCTCTGTGGGAGCCAAAACAATGTAGTCCGAGGGCAAAATGTGTGGGAGAGAGGTTTTAAGAAGAAATAATTTGAAGTTCTTGCTGGGAAACAAATGTTTTTCTGGTTGTGGGTATTTGACGTGGTGCATGCCCCTGGGGTGCCTGTTGAACTATTCATAAATTAGTACTTGCCTCCCATAGGAAACTTGTTTGTTTTAAAATTTATATGCCACCTTTCAATCCTTAAAACCTCCAAGATTGTTTGATGTTAAAGCTGTAAGATAAATATTGTGTTTAAAGCCAATAATGAATCGTAGGCCAATAATAGAAGGTAGTAGCAAAATTGAACACAGACAGGTCAAATTGCATATTAATAGCCAAAGTTTCCACTACTATGGAACCTGTCCAAAGGGGTATTCAGAACCTTCCCTGCAGAGGACGACCTTCTCCACTTAGGCCCCATACACCACCTGGATCTGAGAGCCCTACATCTGACGGCTTGGTGGGTCAACCCCAAGCCCTTATGACATCCAGGGTTGCAGAAGTGTTGACGGCATCTTGTAAACCTTCCACAAGGAAGTCGTATGAATGCAAATGGAAAAGGTTCTCCTTATGGGCAATTGGCCATGGGCTCTACCCAGAAACCTGTGCTATCTTTGATATTCAGGTACCTGCTCCATCTGAAAGAAGGGGGCCTATCATCCTCATCCATTAAAATTCATTTAACAGCCATTTCAGCCTTCCATGAGTTAGTTAACGGTTCCACTGTATTCTCTGCTAGAGAATTTAAACGGTTTCTTAAGGGTTTATGGAATTGTACACCCAGTCCCTCAATAAAGCCTGTCATTAGTGCTTTCCAAACTGATGTATAAACCATTCAAACCAGTGGCAACCATTGATTTGTGTCTTCTTCCATAGAAGGCAGCATTTCTAGTAGCTCTCACATCCGCCAGAAAGGTTGGTGAATTAAGTTCTCTCTGTTGTGATTCCCCCTTTCTAACGTTTCATGTAGACAAAGTTGCACTGAGACCTCCCCTGGAGTTTCTCCCCAAAATAGTCTCCAGATTCCACCTAGGTCAGGACTTACACACCTAATTTCTTTAAATGAAACGAAGTCCTCAGGGCCAGATGAATTGCATCCATGAGTACTAAAAAAAACCTTGCAGACATAATTTCTGAGCCTCTGTCCATTCTTTTTGAGAATTCTTGAAGAACTGGTGAGGTGCCAGAAGATTGGAGGTGGGCAAATGTTGTCCCCATCTTCAAGAAGGAGGAAAAGGAGGATCCGAGTAATTATTGACCTGTCAGCTTGATGTCTATACCTGGAAAAGTTTTAGAACAAATCATCAGTCAGTCAGTCCTTGAGCATTTAGAAAGGATGGCTGTGATTACTAAGATAAACAAATATAAGGTCAACAGTCGTGTTAGTCTGACCCGCAATCAACAGTCATACGACTTATAAGAATTGCTGTACATGTATTGTGCTCTGAAGCATTACAATATGATACACAACTTAATAGAATTTATAAACCAAGGTACAACGTCGTCTCCGGATTATTTACCAACGTTTCAAAAAATGAATCTTCTTCAGGAAATTTATAGAGGTGCCAAAGCTCTAATTTTCATAAAAGCTAGACAACAAGTCTTAAGCATATCACAATTCAGTAGGACGCTGATCTCAATTAACACACTGTGTTTTATTCTGGATCCTAGGCGTAATGCTTCAGAGCACAATACATGTACAGCAATTCTTATAAGTCGTATGACTGTTGATTGCGGGTCAGACTAACACGACTGTTGACCTTATATTTGTTTATCTGTTTTAGTCGTGTGTGTCCAGATTTTTGTGTGATTACTAAGAGCCAGCATGGGTTTTTCAAGAATGAGTCATGTCAGACTAACCTTATCTCTTTTTTCAAAAAAGTTACCAACTTGCTGGATCAGGGGAATGCTGTAGACATAGTTTATCTTGATTTCAGTAAGGTTTTTGATAAGGTTCCACATAATATTCTTGTTGACAAATTGGTAAAATGTGGTTTGGATCCTGTTATTGCTATATGGATCTGTAAACTGGTTGAAAGATTGCACCCAAAGAGTGCTTGTTAATGATTTCTCATCCTCTTGGAGGGGAGTGATGCCTCAGGGATCTGCCCTGGGACTGTTCTGTTCAACATCTTTATAAATGATTTGAATTAAGGAATAGAGGGAATGCTTACTAAATTTGCAGATGTTACTAAATAGCAAATACAGTAGAATACAGTAGCAAATACAGTCGAATAAAGTCAGGATACAGGATGATCTTGACAGGCTGGAAAACTGAGTTAAAACAAATAACATGAATTTGAACAGGGATAAATGTAAAGTTATGCATTTAGGTAGGAAAAAATCAAAAACATAATTATAGGATGGGGGAGACTTGTCTTGGCAGTAGTATGTGTGAAAAGGATGTAGGGGTCTTAATAGACCATACACTGAACATAAGTCAGCAGTGTGATGCGGTAGCTAAAAAGGCATATGCGATTTTGGGTTGTAAACAGGAATATAGTGTCCAGATCATGCAAAGTGATGATATCACTTTACTTTGCTCTGGTTAGACCTCACCTAGAGTATTATGTTCAGTTTTGGGTACCACAATGTAAGAAGAACATAGACAAGCTGGGACATGTCCGGAGGAGGGCAACCAGGATGGTGAGGGGTCTGGAGACCAAGTCGTATGAGGAAAGGTTGTAGGAGCTGGGTATGTTTAGCCTGGAGAGGAGACGACTGAATGGTAGTATGATAACCATCTTCAAGTACTTGAAGGGCTATCATATAGAGGACGGAGCGGAGTAGTTTTCTCTTGCTCCAGAAGGTCGTAACAAAACCAACGAAATTAAATGAAAAGAGTCTTCGGCTAAACATTAGGAGGAACTTCCTGACAGTTAGAGCTCAGTGGAACAGGCTTCTTCAGGAGGTGGTGGACTCTCCCTTCTTTGGAGGTTTTTAAACATAGAATAGATGGCCATCTGACAGCAGTGCTGATTCTGTCAACTTAGGCAGATCATGAGGGGGAGGGCAGGAAGGCCTGCCTCAGTGCTTAGTTCTTGTGGCCCTTTCTTACTTACCCAGGGAAATGTTGATCACTACTTTGGGATCAGGAAGCAATTTTCTCCAGGTCAGTTTAGCCAGGGATCCTGGAGGTTTTTTGTCGTCTTCTGGGCATGGAGCAGGGATCACTGGGGATGTGGGGGGAGTTAGTTGTGAATTTCCTGCATTGTGCAGGGGGTTGGGCTCGATGACCCTGGAGGTCCCTTCCTCTATGATTCTATCAACCTCCCGATCTTATTCCCATCAACATCCTCCTCCTCATAAAGGATAATGCATACATTAGATGTCAGGTGAGCTCTCCTTTTTTATTTATACAGGGCATACTTTCAGAGTAGATAGAAATTTATTCATGTTTCAGGGGTTGAAATAGAGCTAAATCCGCCTCTGCACAGACACTTGCCAGGTGGATTGTTTCAGCCATTAAGACAGCATACACTGAGTCAGGCATAAACTGCCCCTTTGCAATCTCAGCACACTCCACCAGGGCTCAAGCTTCGTCATCAGTCTTTTCAGCTGGTCTACCGCTCAAGGACATATGCAAGGCAGAGACCTGGTCAACTGTGGTCCCTGCCACACGGCAGGGAAAACACTGGCCAAAGTGCGGCTTTTAAAAGCCGCACCAAAAAAGAGATGCCGCGGCGGGATCCCACGATCCCCTGAGCCGCGCGCCGTTGCTCCTTGGCACGATCAGATGCCGGGGAGGAAGAGACGATTGGGAGGGGGAGGCTGCCGAACTGCGCATGCTCGAGCATGCGCAGTATGCCCGGGGCCCGGGGATGCGCTGGCGGAAAGACGCGCCGGCGATCCCACGGCTGGCAGTGATGCGGCCTTTCGGAAAGAACTACCTAGGTAGGTGGTTCTTTTTTGCTGCGGGGTTTGGCCGGGAGGGGCGGGTTGGGAATGGGCTGGGAACGGGGGCAGCACGATTCCCAGATGTTGCTGTGGGATCGCGCCCGTTTGCTGTGGCCCCGATCCGTCCCTCTCCCGGCCCAAAACCTCTCATGTGAACAGGGCCTGTGTTGACATTTGTGAAGCATTATTCAATGGATGTCAACTCTAGGAGTGAGGTAGCTGTGGGGAAAGTGGTATTGCAGTCTTCTGCTAATTCATCTCACACTCTCCTCCTTGCTGAGTGAATTTGATACTCTCCCATGTGGGACTGCACAGAAGCCATGACAGTGAAAACAGGGTTGCGCTTACCTGTAACTTTTGTTCATTGAGTGGTCTATCAGTGCAGGCACACATCCCTCCCTCCTTTCCCCGCTGTGGGCTTCTCATGGCATATATTCTTTACTTACAGCGTTGAAGGGAGAATTGAGGGAAGAGTGCTTGCCCCTCCCATGTCATGTCACATGACTTTGTGCAGGAAAGTTACACTGAATACTGGAGGGGCAATCTACTCTTGGGAATCTAGAAAATTCTTTCCTAGCTGGCCTGTGAAAGCGCAGTCCTATGTGTGCCTGCACAGAAGACTACTCAATGAACAACAGTTACAGGTAAGTGCAACCCTGTTTTTAAATTTAATTTTACCAATCCTTATTTAAACTTTAGAAAGAGGTATGGAAGATCTTGTGCGCCTGCATGAGTTTCTTGGGTGGGGTAAAAAATATCTTTTAGTAAAGAGAGAAATTTTGTTGAAATTTCCTGACTTATTCTCCCTTCCCTTCCCTTTGTTCTTAGCCTTGTGGAACTCATTTCCTCAGTGATCACATTAACAGTCGGCAACCTACCCATTTCAAACAGTTTAGTTCATATGTTGTTTTTACTGAGCTGTACATCAGTTAAATACTTGTTGACAAAGTTTAGGAAAGCCTTCACATTAGCCAGATGTTTCCCCTCCGCGATGCTTGAGGGCAGATTCAAAAGAATCCCTACTGAATATAGATTTTGTCAATGGGGCTCAGGAGAGATAGAAACTATTGAGTACATGATGCTCAGATGTAACTGGTATAACAAGATCTGTGACAAATATATTACTCCTCTTATAACGGATATGGTGGGACAAACAGGTGCTGAGCAGTGTAACCAATTGTTAATCGATGGGAACCGGATAATTACTGAAATGGGTAGTGTGCAACTGCATACGAAATACACAATCAAATATATAATAATAGTTGCCTAATAGTCTGTTTTATGTTTTTCCTTTATTTTATTATGCACAACTATATTTTTATAGAGTTTTATTTTATTGTCTTAAATTCAGTTTTAGGAATGTTATATTTAAGCATGTGCATTCTATGGCTTCGTATCATATTGTACTTGTTGACAACATTATTTTACTTTTTTATTATTCCCAAGTGTCAGAAATGGAGGGGACAATGTTATCTGGATTGAGACCATCCCAGAAGAAATCCCCTTTAGCATCTTCCCGCCCTCCTATTGACCCTTCAGAGCTTCCACCTGATAGACTCCGTGTGGAACTGGAAATCTCTCCAGACTCTCATATAATTTTATATGGACCTCTTTTGAAAGCCTTCCTGTCCATAAAGGTATGGAGAACACCCTGGGCTCATAAGTACACAAACCCTTGGCACAGGGGGTCTGCACCCTACAGCTCTAGAACCAAATGTGGCTCAGTATGCAACTAAATATGGGTCTTTAAAAAAGAAAATCAAATCTTTAAGGTATATTGACAGGATAGGTGGGATATCTGTGTGGTAGATGGAATACTCAGTGCAGTTTGGTGTAGTGGTTAAGTGCGCGGACTCTAATCTGGGAGAACCGGGTTTGATTCCCCACTCCTCCACTTGCACCTGGCTGGATGACCTTGGGCAAGCCATAACTCTGGCACAGCTGTTCTTGAAAAAGAGCAGTTTCTGTCAAGAGCTCTCTCAGCCCAACCTACCTCACAGGGTGTCTGTTGTGGGGAGGGGAAGGGAAAGGAGTTTGTAAGCCGCTCTGAGACACCTTTGGGTAGTGAAGGGCGGGGTATAAATCCAATCTCTTCTTCTCTTCTTCTACTAGAATAACCAGTAAGTAAAGGGAATGGCAGGCTAAGATTTTTATTGGCCTAAAGGGCTTCTTAGAGATGCTGTAAAAAACAAACTGCTAGAAGTGAACAGTTGCCAGTAACCAAGGTGTGAGGCATGCACAGATTTTCCTGTGTATATTTCCTGTATATATTTCCTGTGTATATTTATTATTGTGAGACTTCATGTGGGCCACTTCCTAATAAAGGACTTGCAACAATCTGTGATTGAGCCACAGAAACTTTATGGATTATCAACATGACAATTATCTGTACCGTTGTCTAGTTTTGGTTATGCAGATTGACTTTTTATACTGGCTGTTTGTTGAATACTTGAATTTTTGACTTAGTTTGGTTGTTTAATTATAAAAGGTTGTAGACCCCTTCCTCTGTGAAACTTGTGAAACATAGTGAGTATTGTTCCCTTTAGAGGCTGAATTTCATATTAATTTTCATCTGGGTCATCTGCGTAACATCATTTGCTATATAAAGGAAAGTCTAGATGTTAGCCGAATTGCTTTATTTACAGCAATTGGCAATTTATAAATGGGTCCTTGCCAACTATACCAAGGTCCTGTTCCCACCGAGGGTTACCAGAGAAGGATAACGAGGCTGTTGTTGTTAAAATAAATGTCTTTTACTTAAAGAATATAAATCTCATACAAACAATACTGATGCACTCACACATTCAATCAAGTTCCTTAGAAATACAGTATTAAAATAAGCACTGTTGCATTAGCAGGTGGGGGTGATGATGGGCAATATTTATCTGTCTTCGCAGCTTTGGTTGTCCCAATGAAGAATGGATGGGGAGAAATGTAAACTAGGGAATTCACACACGACCAGAACCAGCCAGAACGTGTGGGTCTCTTGACTGCAGATCAAGAGATCAAAGTAGAGGCAAGGGTTTGGGGATAGCAAGTGGGACTCAAGAGGAGTAAAAAGCAGACAGGGGTTGTTGCGGGGGTTGCTAGCTAGGAAGGGCCAGGTGAATGGTCCTTACCTTTTATAGTGGATCCATTAGGTGGGAGGTAACTGTTCCAACCTGTGGACCCACCTACCTGTTAGTCCGTCCCAAAACTAATCCTATTGGTTGCCTATAGGAGTGGGAGGTTACCTAAAGGGGTGGCCAATATTGAAAACTAATACCTTACTCAAAGAAGTACATCTGGGCAGGTGTGAAAACCTTGGCGTCAGGATGCTTCATTGAAGTGTTGATAAAAGCTGGCCATTTCATTGTAAACCAAATGTCCATTTGGCAGGAAATACCAAAGCAGGGACAAAACAGTGATGTGTCATACGTGATCACAACTAGATCTGCAATGGGGGCTGTCTCTTCTCAAAGCTGTTGTTTCTTACTGCTCACAATAATGGAGGTGTGTGCTTCTTCACCAGGCTGGTAACTGTGTACCTAAAACCTTATTCCCATGTAAGGCTTGTGCAGGCACCTTCTATGTGTTACATCACAACAGGTGAATTGAGATGTACAGTTCTCTGAGCCTATGTGTGTGTGTGCACAGTCCATTGTGTGTAGCAATAAATATAAGTCCATAAAGCAAATATCAAGTTCATTCTCTAACATAGATACTTATATACAAGATAATCCCTCCCCTTCCCGATATGCCATCCGCCCCAAAAAGAGGGTGTTGTCTTAAATCTGCATACAAGTTACAGTTATGTCTAATAATAAAAACCTTTTGGGATATAACTTTTTAAAGGGGGGTGTCTTACATTCAGGGTAGTCTTCAAGTAAAGATCAAGTAATTCAGAACTGAGGGTGATGATTGCAGTCCATGCATGGATTAACCTGCACTGGTGCTCCTCAGGGCTGCTATTAACATGAACCTTATCTTAATTTGATCGATGAAGAAAGGCCTGAGAAGGCCTAATTTTATTTGCTTTGTTAATAATGTATTTTATTATTTATCATCTTTCCAAATTTCTAGGTTTTTAAAAAATGAGTGTTTACAGGAAACCATCCGCTTCTGAAGTATGTAATAGGATGTCTAACCTTGATCCTGCAGGTTCTATTGGTATAATCAAAACTCAAGGTTTATTGTTGTGTTTAAAGTGGATTGCAGAACTAGTGCTTGATTGAGGTATAAAGGTTTATGTTATGCTCTCTTACGAAAAGTGTTGCTAATTCATCCTGCCAGGAAAATTATTTTGGTGAAGATGATATGTACACTGACTTTGAAGAAGTGATTGCAAGCCCTGTGCTATCCATGTCAACATCTTCAAGTTCTGGGTGGACTGCGGTAGGAGTGGATGCTGACAAGAAAGAGAGCGAGACGTCAGGCAGGCAGGCTCATCCTCTAACTATGCGCCCTTGGGATATTACTGTGCTTGTTAATGTGTACAAAGTGCATGGACGACTACCAGTGGTAAGTGCTTTGGGTCATTTATTACAAACATCATGTATACAGTAGGCTTAGCTAAACATAAGGTGCAAAAAATATACAAGTAAACTGTTTTGAAGACCGGTCCTGGCAAAGGTGAGGTAGAAATTTTCTAAGTAAAAGAAATACAAATGCAGTGCCTGGCTTTGGTCTCTGGGATGTGGTGAGATTGTGGTGTAGCTCTTCCAGTGGGGCATGAGCACCCTGAAAAAATGTTATTAAGGATTACAGGGAAGGTATGCTTATTGACCAATACAAGAACATGCAACTAAGGGAGAGGAGGGCAATTTTTCTCTTCCCTACTTAGAGTATTGCTGCCCCCACTGAGTCATGAAGGAACTGCATATAGCTGTATCCCTTTTAGCAATGTGTTGCACATAGTAGCTGTTGTCCACTCACTTGTTTCAGCCAAGTGAAACCACCAGGTTTCAGACTGTGTATATATTATGACAGTGTGGAAATATGGAATGCATTTTTTCTAGGTCCCAAGGAATATATTGAAGCATCTGTCCCCTAATCCTCAAGCATTTATGTTGGGTGAAAGCTTGACTGGTTACCAGATTTTTGAATGAATGAATGTTATTAAAAAACCAATCTTTTAAGGAATAGGACAGTAGTAGTAGTGAAGACACCCGGGAGAATGTATATGTTAACTAAGAAAATATTATTTTGTCTATTCCACCCTTTATGCTAATTTCATTTCCCTTTGAATGCAATTTGGGATAAAAATGTTTCCAACACTCCCTTAGTGTACAAGGGAAGAGGCATGTGAAACACCACATGGTGATTTACCTTATTAAGACTGAGAAACATTCAGCACATGGAGCAGTATAAAACTGAGAGCAAAGTTTTATCATTTTCTTTCACTTTGTGTCTGCATGACGTGGCTAAAGGCTTTAAACATGTGAGAAGACTGATGCTGCCACTGGTATTTCATCAATTTGAATTATGTTTTGAATTATAAGATTATAATTAATCTTATAATTCAAAACATAGGAATTATATGTTTAGATTGTGGTGTCCTCGCCTATTGGGGAGACTGTTTCTCCCTTAAAACATACTCTGTGTACATGAACTTAGTAGATTTCTGCTGCCACCATGAATTAAAAATTCCAAATCTCTCTATTTTGGTAGAATGACCCAGTGTCTGGGCTTTTCAGAAGACTATGTGGCCCTGAGGAAGGACTGTACTGATTGCTGGGATAAGTTTAAACAAATAATGATTTATTTATAAAAGAACAAAATAGGTTTCTGGGTATTTTTGAACTGTTGTTGAAGAAAGAAAATATAACTGACAAAGCTTGGTGTCACATACAGTCTCTCAAACACCAAAACTCAACTCTGACAGGCTTATGTCTCTGTCTCTTTTATATAGCCACACAGGCTGAACTCTCTCATATAGCCACACAGGCTAATCTCCCAACTGCTTCCTCTATCATACAGACTCTCACAAAAAACTCTCCACACTCATCTCTCTACAAACACAGAATGTCAGAGTGTCAGAGACATCTCAGAGACATCTCTCATCCCATACTCTCTGTCATCAGCCAATCACATCACACTTATCTCCCTCTATCACTCTTCTTACATTACTGCAGTCACACTAAACATTTAAAGAAACACGCACACCAAAACATGAAATCATTATATAGATATTCTGAACAAGCCTTAGCAGTATTCCTACCCATTCCTCTAAGATACCATATGGTTGCAACAGTCTGATTCTGAAGAGATCGTTGTTTCATTTGCCAACCTGTTAGAAATAATTTTGTGAAAATAGTAAAGGTAAAGGTTTCCCTTGCTTGAAAGCTAGTTGAATCTGACTCTAGGGGGCGGTGCTCATCTCTATTTCCAAACCAAAGAGCCAGCGCTGTCAGAAGACATTTCTGTGGTCATGTGGCCGGCATGACTAAATGCCAGGGTGCACGGAACACTGTTACCTTCCCACTGAAGCAGTACCTATTTATCTATTTGCAATTTCTTGCTTTCAAACTGCTAGGCTGGCAGGAGCTGGGGCCAGAGGCTGGAGCTCACTCTGTCACGCTGCACCAGGGTCTCGAACTGCCGAACTACAGACCTTCCAGTCTGCAGCTCAGCGTCTTAACCTCCGAGCCACCATGGTCCCTTTTGTGAAAATACATTCCCACAAAAAGTACTATCAGATATGTGCTCATGTGGGAAAAGTTTGAAAGGAAAGCATATCGTGCTGTGTATGCTATTTACTGATCCTTGTGTGTATCATCTGAGAATGCAAACGTAAATCTTCAGAACAACTAGTATAAGTATTAGATGACATTTCTTGTGTTGCCAACTGTGAAGAACAGTATGGATTTCTCTCATATCTTGATAACCTTTGATGTTCTAGTTAACAACTTTCCACTGACTTTTTTTGGTGGTTTAAACTCCAGCACTGCAGCAGTGATGGTCCTGAATCTCCTACAGTTTTCTTGGAAAGATTATGCTTTGAGATGAAAAAAGGATACAAGGAGACAATGTTGCAACTCGTGTTGTCGCCAGTGAATTTGTTTTTGAATGACAACTACCAGGTAATTCATTATTTCATTCATTATGTCTGGTAATTCATTATTTTAAAATTAATTCAGGCTGTCATGTAGGTTTTTCCTCAGGTTACATGCTTTCAAAGCAACTTGAAAGAAAACAACTAAGAAAATCACACCAAAGTGGCAGTTCTGTTATCATCATAGTATGTTTCTCTCCTGTCATTATCTTGCATGCAAAGGAGAAGATTCCTTTCCATCTGCTGCTTGACCTAAAAGTGTCTAGAAAGGCAGCATAGATAATTCAGTGCATCGGTTTTAATATGTTACCTCATTGTAAAAATCTTTTGCTGCTTTGGTTGCCTGCTTCTGAGCAGTATGTATATTTTCTGCGCTTGTAACTGATGCCGCACTTAGTGTGGACACCTGATTTGCATAGCCCGCTGCAGCCCAGAACTCCTGAGCTCACGCAGTCTGCCGGCCTCAGCCTCCCTGGCAGCCGGGATTACAGGCGCGTGCCACAGATTTGTGCTACATAACCATCCAGTGATACCAGTTTCAGGGGATTTGGTCTTTGCTTCCCCTTTCTGGCGTATTGATCCCCCTGCACCAAGGATTGCTTGCTGGCTTCGGTTTTGCTTGTTGGCTCTTGCTGCTAATGCAGAGCAAGAATTGGACTTTGCTGTGCCACTCCCTTCCTCCAGATATTCATCAATGGTGCACATCTGGCCTTGCCATCCCCAGCCCTTGAAGTCTGTTGGGCAACACCAGCCAGCCAGTGCCATGCCTTGGTACTGAGAACCAGCTGGTACAGCAGGATCCAGAAACATTGTCAACTCAAGGCTTCACTGTCTTGTCTACTTGCTGATGAATGAGTAGAAGGAAAATTCATTTGTAGGAAATATTCTGATTTGAGGCCTCTGGCAGACATTATGTATAGCCATAAATATTTAATGGCTATTAAATTCCTTTGGGTCACCATAAATAAGCATTTAACTTGCCTAAGGACTGTTTTTGATATAACAGATTAACATAGTTACTCTTCTGGAATAATATTTGTGCTTAAGTGTGCATGATGGTATAAGTTCACACAAGAGCGTGGGGAGAGTTTCCATTTCAGCAGCTTCCATGACAATTGCTGGATAATTTTTTGAACAAAATATAGAAAGGCACTGAAATTGGGTTTGTAGATTATACATGTTTCCTTTGAAACTGTAACTGCTGTGTTATGATGGTAAATAAATATGTATTAAACAAGCAGCAACCTGCAAGGACTTGTGAGGTGAATTTTACTCTCCCCCCCACTATTTCATCTTTCCCTTCCTTTGTAGACCCTCATAGTCACTTCTGTTTTCCTGCCTCCTCCTCATCTACCTTTCTCTCTTTCACATCTTTAGTTTTCTGCCCTACCCTAACCCTTGCCAATTGGCTGGGTACTGCTTTCCTCACCTTGGGCAAGCCAAGCACTGTTTGTTAATTCTTGTATTTGTATGCTGATTTACCACTATTCACAGATCTTATCAACTGCCTTAATTCAATCTCAGCTGTAATTGCCCAGTTACTTATGCATCTTGACTCTAACTAGCCCTTCTTGGCAACCCCCACTCTACCTATATGCAGGGCTTTTTTGTAGGAAAAGCCCAGCAGGAACTCATTAGCATAATAGGCCACACCCAACAGCTGAAACTCATTAGCATATTAGGCCACACCCTGACACCACAGCTCATTAGCATATTAGGCCACAGCCCCATGTTGCCATGGTCATCCAGCCACACCCACCTTTTGCTTCTTATTCTGTTTACCTTGTTTGTTGTCAAAACCCAGGGCCTTTTTTTGTAGCAGGGACTCCTTTGCATGTTAGGCCACACACGCCTACTGTAGCCAATCCTAATGAGTTTCTGCTGTTGGGTGTGGCCTATTATGCTAATGAGTTCCTGCTGGGTGTGGCCAACTCAGGAGCCAGCCGGAACTCTATTCCTGTGCGTTCCTGCCCCAAAATAGCCCTGCCTATATGTAATGGTTGAGGAAGTTTTGTTTCACTGTACCTGAAGAAGTATGCATGCACACGAAAGCTTATACCTTGGATAAAACTTTGTTGGTCTTAAAGGTGCCACTGGGCTTAAACTTTGTTCTGCTGCTTCAGACCAACACAGCTACCTACTTGAATCTAGCGATTTGCCTTTATAAGGATGCAATTTTAAGCAGGTCAGCTTGGAAGTAAGTCCCATTTTATTTGTTGGGACTTATTCCCAGGAAAGTGTTCTTACAATTGCAGCCTAAAAGTTTTATGCAGCCTGAATAGCTGCTGGGTCAAAGGAAAAGGTTTCCCAAAGGAAAAGCAGTCCCACTAGGTGACCCAGAGAGGCTTCTCAGGGTGATTCTGCACGAGTGGTAGTTGCTGCCTCCTTCAGTCAGCATGCTGGTATGTCACTCATATGGAAGAAATGGTGATATTATGAAAACAACTCCATTAGAACAGTGTTAGAATTATTTCCTATAGTTTTGTTTCACACAGAACTTGATCACCAGGAATATATCCAAAGCATTATAGGAGGCATTACTGTATATGTTATTGCTGAACTTCTACAAGGTACCAGGTTGGCTGTTTGGTCCAGTGGAAGATTTAAATTACACTTCCATCAGTAGTGGAATCAACCTTTCCCTCAGTGATGCTATTTTAATAAAAGATAAACTGATATATTAAGAAGATTGTATATTTCCATTGATGTGAAGTATACATGTAGCCTTTCATACTGAGATTGTTATTTGGATATTATTTTTATTTATTTCTTTATTTTGAGATTTGTATTCTGCTCTCCCCAAAGCGGGCTCAGGGAGGATAACAGGAAACTGAGTCCAAGACTCATTACAATAAAATCACATTAAGATTATTAAAATAATAAACAATAAACAATAAAATTCAAACAGGTAGCCCCAGTTTTATATAAATCTGTTAGGGCCACAGGGTGTAATCAAATGGGCCCTTTCAGTGAATTATCACATTGATTTAATGTTGATACTGTGGTTGAAGTTGCTACAGTGACATTTATATATTTTCATAAAGGCTATAGTACATTGATTCTGATGACCTTGTGACTTGTTTAATACATGCATATTAACTATGTGGACCAGAATACAGTAACCTTAATCAAAGGTTGGTGGTTTGACATATGATTGATATACAAAAAAGTCTCTTGATCTGATTTTTCTTTTCTTTGTAGTTATAGTTTGAATGACAAAAATGTAACTTTATGTATTAGTGAATATTTAATTCTTTGTTTCATAGAAAAACTGCCACTGTCTAATGGCCATAACTATTTCTAGCTTGCTAATTCAAAAATTATTTTAGCTATTTGCTCAGTGGAGAAGTTTTTCATTCTTAATAGAGACCTCCTATGGATGAAGTACTTCGAGAGGGTCATATCAGCCTTTCAGGTTTGCAGCTACGGGCCCATGCTATGTTTTCAGCTGAAGGTTTGCCACTGGGAAGTGATTTGTTAGAATATGCATGGTTGATTGATGTGCAAGCTGGAAGTCTGACAGCTAAGGTTACAGTTCCACAGGTATGTAACTTGGTTTCAAACTGGGATGTGTTCATCTCTTTTCTTTGCATTCACTTTTGATATATTGAAGTAGAAGGTTTGAAAATTGCCTGAGAGTTTAGAATACATTTATTTAAGCTTTGCTGTTGTTTCTTAAAGCAGCAGGTATTGATGGGAATTCCTACAGAGTTCTCTGCTGTCTGACATGGGTTGTAGCTCAAAATTCATGTTAAAATGAAATGTTGAGACAGGAATCTTTGAACAGAATCAGAATGAGAACAATGGCTTATTATCCATCTTCCTGTGCAGCCCCACATTGGGACTGCGCCTGCTCAAGCCAGCTGTGGACATTTTCTTTTCTAACTTAAAGCTCCAAAGGAGGGTGCCCTGCCCCACTCGGAGCTGGTGCATGTACAGGATTTCACGCCTGACACATCACATGCTACAGGGGTGGGCACCCCCTCTCTCAGTTCCATTTTCGTGGCTACGAGGATAGTTTTCTAGTGTGCTGCATATTTCATTGTTTCTACCGAAGATTAGACTCTTTTCTTTGGAAAATTCTCCTTCTATTCTGGAGACTCAATTTACCAGGAGGTAATCCATTCCTCAGATGTATTTTTCCATGCCTACTGTGCTCTTGGTCAAGACCGCAATCTTAGAGGGTTTATCAGATCTTACAACCCCAGTTTGGCAGAAACCAGGTTTGGTAAAGGCATCTCCTCATAAAATTGAGAATCTGTATAGAGTCAAACAGGACTCTTGTGAATTTTTGTCTACCCACCCACCACCCATCTCCCCTTGTTACGGAAGATATGCAGGCACACCGATGACTTGACCAGCACTCTTCTCCATCTGAGAAAGTCACCATTTGGACATGCTGGGGAGAAAATTCTGTGCATCATCAGCTCTTAACTTCTGAGTTGCTAACTACCAAACCATTATGGGAGGATATCAACTCTTCCTTTGGAAAATACTCTCCTAATATTTAGATAAGCTACCAGATGACTCCAGATCCTTGGCCAAACTTATTCAAGTGGAAGCCGTTAAGCTTTCAAAACAGGAGATCAATGCGGGTAGACACATTGTGGAAGTCTTGGCCAGATCTTTGGCATCTGCCATAGTCCTTTGGAGACATTCTTGGCTTAGAAACACTGCTCTCCCCTTAAAGACTTGCTTCAAAGTTGAAGATCTTCCATTTGAAGGATCAGCTCTGTTCTCGCAATCTACTGATGAGTTCCTGGTGGCCATGAAGAACCACCAGGCAGCGAGATCCCTGATCATGTTTCCTCCAACACTTAACCAGAGGCAACACTTCCAACAGAGACAGCATGGTTTTGCAATCCCCTTTCATAAGGGCCAGAGACAACATCATCCACCCTCTTTCCCGTATTCTCAATGCCCGTTCCAGTCACCACCTTTCCTCAAGAGGAAGGGTAACCCAAGGCAGAATTCCCCTCAGAGTCCCTAAAGGGAGCATTGTCAACCACCAAAATTCTGACTAACTGTCCCACTGGTGGCTGAGCTGTTAGCATTCAGAGATAGCCTGGCACACTTTGTTGATGCTTGGCAAGACGTCACTTGAAATGCTTGTATTTTGTCTATTATTCAGAATGGTTATAGGTTAGCATTGCTGTCTCAACCCCCTTGCCATCCGGCCGTGGCCGTGGTGGACAACTCTGAGCTTAGAGTACAACTAGTAGAGCAGGTCCCAGGTGAGTTCCTCTCCCAGGGTTTTCATTCTAGATTTTTCTTCATTAACAAGAAAGATGGCAATCGTAGACCCATTTTAGACCTCAGGAAATTCAGAAAGGTGTTGCTTTCTTCCATCACTGAATTCCTTACCCTGGGTGTTTGGTTTGCTGTAGTAGATTTGAAAGATGCATATTTTCACATTTCAATTCATCATGCTCACAGGAAATTCTTGAGCTTCAGACAAGGCTCTGAGGTATTCCAGTATACTGCCCTCCTGTTTGGTTTGACCACTGCACCTAGAGTTTTCACCAAGTGCTTGGCAGTGGTAGTGGCACATTTACGCACTCAGGGTTGCCATATATCCCTGTAACTAGATGACTGGCTGATTGTAATCCCTAATCAGGAATCACTAGGCGATCAGGTTCACCTTATCGTTTCCACCTTCAACAGACAGCGTTTAATGATTATTTGGGGAAAATCCTGCTTGGAACCATCTCAAAAAGTACAGTTCATTGGTGCCTCCCTAGATGCAACAGTTGGGAGGGTCTTCTTGCCTTTAGAAAGAGCCAGAAGCATTAAGGCTATGGTTTCCAGCGGTATAAAAAGTACTGGAGCTATTGTGGGCAATCCAGAGGTTATTAGGTCTAATGGCTTCAACCACTGCGGTAATTAGGTTTACAAGACTCCACACGTGGACCTTGCAGATCTAGTCTGTGAAGAAATATGATCCCAGTAAACACCCCCAAGACATTCCTTTTCAATATCTAGGAGGGTGGTGAGGTCTCTGTTTTGGTAGCTAGAGGACTCTAAATTATTTTCTGGGATACAATTTGAGTTTTGGGCCTCGAAAGTCACCTTGACCACAGGTGCTTCCTTATTGGGTTGGGGGGGGGGCACTGTGAGGGTTTCTTGGTATAGGGCAGGTGGCCTTTGACACAACCTACCTTTCATATTACCATCTTAGAGCTCCGTGTGGTAAAACTTGCTTTACCTCATTTTCAGATATTTTGAGGAACAAAAGGGTGCTGATCCAAATGGACAATACCACTACAGTATTCTACCTCAACAAACTGGGAGGCATGGGCTCCCAGAGACTCTGCCTAGAAGCTATGGCAGTGTGGGGGGTAGCTATGGATATAGGTGCTATGCCCAGAGCCATTCATATAGTGGGATCCCTGAATACAGAGGCAGACAGCCTGAGCAGGACCTATCAAGCCAAATACAAATGGTCTACTCAGGAAAAATATATCAGGAGAGTTTTTGAGGATTGGGGGTACCAGCAAGTAGACTTATTTGTCACACTCAAGTCCAGGAAGGCACCAGAGTTTTACTCCCTAGGAGGGAATGAACCACACTCGGGGATGAATTGCAGATTACTTGGTCAGGAAAACTCTTCTATGTTTTCCTTCCCTCTCCTGGGCAGGATGATAGGGAAAATCCTAGCACATCGCACAGGCTGTATTCTAGTGGCCCCTTTCTGGCCTCACTGGATGTGTTTTTTGGAACTACTGCACTTAGTGGGCAAGGATTACCTTCCATTTCCTCCAGATCCGGACTTGTTGAGGCAGGGTCCTCTGCTGCACCATGATGCAGCACATCTACGTTTGACAACTTGGAGAATTCGTCCATAACATCTGCCTTCTCCGAAGGAGTGAAGAGGGTTGTCCTACTACTGGAAGTGGATCCGTTTTGAGTTATGGACATCCACTAGATGGGAATGCCCATTTACTTGTCCATTGTCATCTGTTTTAGAGTATTTGCTTTCACTGGCTCAGACCAGTTTGGTGGTTTCTGCAGTTAGGACCCACCTTGTAGCCATTGCTGCTTTTCATGAAGAGGTGCAGGTGAATTCTGTGTTTGCTCATAAATTAGCTCAGCACTCCTTGAAAGGGCTGTCTGATGTGTTCCACCCTATACCCCATATAGTTCCGCAGTGGTCCTTGCTGTTAGTTTTGGCTAAACTTTTGAACCCCCATTTTGAACCCATGGCCTCTTGCTCCTTAGTACTACTCTCAAGAAAAGTAGCATTTCTAATAGCAGTTACTTCAACTAAAAAGATGAGTGAATTAGCAGCACTTAGGACTGACCCTCCCTTTTTTAATGTGTTTAATGAGCAGGTAATTCTACACCTAAGCCTTGACTTCTTGAAAAAACTGGTCTCCAAGTTTCACCTTGCCCAAGAGGTAGTCTTACTGGTGTTTTTCCCAGCTCCAAACTTGGAGGCAGAGAGAGCTCTACATACTCTGGATGTCAGAAGGGTCCTCCTCTATTATTTGGAAAGAACCAAACTGTTTTGTAAAGACAAAGCATTGTTTATTTGCTACTGCGGTTTCAAGAAAGGTAGGGCTGCATCATCCCAGTCAGTATCCAAATGGGTAGTGGCGGCCATCCAGTCATGTTATGCAGTGGCCAGAGAACTATGCACTCTGGTGGTGAAAGCTCATTCTACCCGAGCACAGGGGTCGTCAGCAGCTTTTTATTAAAGAATTCTTTTCCGGGACACATGCCGAGCAGCAACTTGGGCATCAGAAGAGACATTTGTGAAATACTTTGCCTTGGATCTTCAAGCGAGAAAAGAGGCTGATGTTTGCAAGGCCATCCTTCAGGCATTGTTCCAGTGAGAGACTCACCCCCCCCTCCTCTGGTGAGCAGCTCGCTAGTGGTCCCAATGTGGGGCTGCGCAGAAAGACGGATGATGAAAACATGGTTGCCCTTACCTGTAACTGTTGTTCATTGATGTCTTCTGTGCAGACACACATTCCCTCCTTCCTGCCCTGCCGTGAGTTCTCACAGAACCAAAAAAAGAAAAGAAAGAAATTAATGTAATGAGATGAAGGAAAGGAGATACAGAGGGCTTGCGGTGGCTTGACAGGAACTGAGGGAGAGGGGCACCCCCTCCCTTGAGCATGTGATACGTCGGGCAGGAAATCCCATGCATGTGCCGCTACAAGGGAGCGCAGCGCCCCTCCTTTGGAGCTTTAAGCTAGAAACAAAAATGACCGTGGCTGGCCTGTGCAGGCCCAATGTGTGTCTGCACAGAAGACATCAATGAACAGTTACAGGTAAGTGCAATCATGTTTTCAAATCTTTGAACCTAATAACCATGGGTGCAGCTTTTTATTGCCCTTCAGTTTAACTACTGAGGACCAGCAGCATGTATTTCAAATAAGGTTTAGACTGTCCTTTGATTTCCTATGTTTTAGCAGGAAACCCATATTCATTACTTGGCTGTAATCTCCATTTTATTTTGATCGGGTTGGTAAATAGCCATACCATATTTTCCTGAAATATATGTATTTCTGGTGCCGTGACCTCGTCAGATCATGGAAGCGAAGCACGGTCAGCCCTGACTAATATTTGGATGGGAGATCTCCAAGGAATACCAAGGTCGTGATGCAGAGGCAGGGGATGGCAAACCACCTCTGAAGGTCTCTTGCCTTGAAGAACCCCACAGGGTAGCCATGTGTTTCAGCTGTGACTTGATGACACTTTCCGCTGCCATGTATTTCAGACAGAAACTATTAACAGGCAGTTAATATGAAGAAAGCATTGCCAGTTTTTGTACCGAGAGGGAACAACACATTTCAGATGGCCATCAATAAAATGGCCACAAGCCAAAGGCTTGTAGAGAACTTGTTCACCCGTTGCATTCTGTACTGTCCAGATTTCAAACGTATAGACATTCAGTGAGCTTTTTTGCTCAGTCACACCCACTTTATTACAGGCTCCATCCTACATGGCTTTTGCCTTATGGTTGTCAGAGGAGACCCCATTCTTCCTTTTTCACCAGGAGAAAAATTGGTTGTATCTAATACTCTAGTGTTGCATGAAAAGCCATTATGTTTGGCATTTCAGTTTCTGTGAAATATACTTTCAGTGAGAAAAGCATGCTTAACTATAATAATGTGCTTACTAAAGAATTCTGCACAGCAAAATGTTGGCTAGGGATAAGAAACTTGTTAGAATATCTAGATTTGAGTCCAGTAGCACCTTAAAAACCAATAAGATTTTTGAGGATATAAGCTTTCAAGATACCTGACAAAGGAAGCTTTTTGGCTCTCGGAAGCTTATCTCAATTTTTTTGGGCTGGGGTCTCTGAGGTGCTACTGGACTATATTCTAGCAGTTTTGCTGCAGCCCAACACAGCTACCTTCTGAAACTTGTTTGAATATTATGTCACATGAAAATATAGCAAAGACTCTTCCAGTAGAAGTGAACTTCTGAAATAAAGTAACTTGCAACTAATTTTGCAGGTAGAGAATATTTGGGCAAACGTTTGGGATACTGTTTTAAACCATTCTAAAGAGACGAGTTTTCAATTCTACAGATGTTAATGTTGCAGGAATTGGAAACCGTAAACATTCGATTTCATAATCATAAAACTATTATTTTAAAAAGAGGACAATTTCTTTAGAAATTGCCGAAGTAGATTCGTTTCAAAATGGTTATTCAACATTATACTTAAAGAATGTAAAAAACATATAAGAAATTAGCAATTTTTATTAAGGCATCAAATTATCTTACAGAACAGGTATGAGAATCAGCTGGTAGAAACCTATATTGCCCTTTTTGAAGTCTGTTCCATAATTTTAGACCTCTTTAAGATCAATGTGATTCATTCTTTGAGGTCAAAGTCTTCCTCTGTATTTGCAGCTTGCATGCCTGCTTGAGTGGGGACAAACATTTGTGTTCCATGTAGTGTGTCGTGAGTTTGAACTGGAACGGCCAAAATCTGTAATTACATGTCAGCATGGAATTGATCGCCGCTTCTGTGAATCAAAGGTAATGCTTTTTGCTATGTTCTGGTATTCTCTAGTTGTAACCAGTGTTCCCTCTAAGCTGAGTTAGTGTGAGGTAGCTCACAGTCTTTTAGCCTCCAGCTCACACATTTTTTGTCTTAGCTCAGGAAGGAGGGCTCCAGAGCAAACTAACTGATGCAGTAGCCAAATCACCTGCTCACAACTTTAATGCCAGTAGCTCACAAAGTAGAATTTTTGCTCACAGGACTCCACAGCTTAGAGGGAGCATTGGTTGTAACCTATAGTAAAAATGTAAACTAAGAAACATCATACACACTGTGAGGCTCCCCCACCGCTGAGACAGGCTTCTGGTTGTCCCACCGCCAAAGAGGGCATCTCGCCCACCAGCCTCAGAATTGGGAAGGAGAGGAGGTCTGGCACCCTGGTCCTCTTCCTTCCCCAGGTTGACTCTCTGCACCCTCTCTTTGTTCCTTGTCATAGCCCAGTCTGCTTCTTCCTCTCCTGCCACGAGTAGAAGACATCCTTATATGGGATTTCTGGACTCTACCCCCACCAGTGGCCTCAATCGCAGCTTTCCCTGTCCCCCTATGGTAGCCATAAGAGGCAAGGGTTCCCAACCCTTTTTCTTTGCCCTCTAGCCCAGAGCCTGCCCATGAGGCTCAAGGGCACAGCTTGCTCTCTTTCACCCTGGCTTCCCCCCATCCTGGCTTGGCCCCGTTGTTTGTTCTTAATCCCCTCCTACCGCGCCCAGCAAGGCTGGGCTCCTTGCCTCCAGGCCTGCAGCTCATGTAGGGCAGATGGGGTTCCCTTCCTTGATGGCCTCTGCCACTCCTCCCTGGCCTGCCCAGCCCTGCAATGTCTCATCCTGGCCTTCAAGGCCCTGAGATGTCTGTCATTGGCCAATGACATTATCAGCCATCGCAACTGCAGTGTTTGGGCCTGTGCAGCCCTGCTTGCCTCATTCTCTTCCTCTGGGCTTCTTCCCATGGTGGCAGAAGCCAGAAAGGACTTGCTGTTGAAGGCTTGGCCACTCCCCCGATTGTCCAAAAAGGGGTGAGTGCAACGGACTGCCATTCATGGCTCCCCTGGCTCTGGACAGGATGAGTCAGGGATGGGCCACATTCCCCGGCACGCAGTAATGTGGAAGTTTGTTCTTTTTCAAACCTATTGGTGGTAGATGCACAGAATACCTTTTAGAATATTTTTAGAGACTGTGTTTGGTATTCTGAAGATATGGACCAAAAGATGTTTTTAGCCAATTACTTACGATGGTAAGCCTTGTAAACATATGATTGTCTCAAGAGTTTTAGCCAACTAAAGCTTGGCTTCATATGCCGGTATGTTAATCAAAGGATTATTAAAACTCCACTGTGAGCCAGTTTGGTGTAGTGGTTAAGTGCGCGGACTCTAATCTGGGAGAACCAGGTTTGATTCCCCACTCCTCCACTTGCACCTGCTGATGTGACCTTGGGTCAGTCACAAGCTCTGGCACTGCTGTCCTTGAAAAAGAGCAGTTTCTGTCAGAGTTCTCTCAGCCCCACCCACCTCACAGGGTGTCTGTTGTGGGGAGGGGAAGGGAAAGGAGTTTGTAAGCCGCTCTGAGACTCCAAGTGAAGGGCAGGGTATAAATCCAATCTCTTCTTCTTCTCTTCTGTGTATAGATCAGATGGTCTTGTCATTTCCTTACTTGGCCTGTGGCCTAAACTGTAAATGAGTAGTGAACCTTGTTTCTGGAATTTTCCATTTCAGATCACAAATGTAGGTGTATATGACTGACATTTATTTACTTCCTTCATTTATAACCTGCCGTTCTTCCCAGTGGTGACCCAAACTGGCTTAGCTAATTCTCCACTACTCCATTTTATCTTCACAGCAGTCCTGTGAGATAGATTAGGCTGTGACAGTATGACTGGCCCAAGTCACCCAGCAAACTTCCATGGCTAAGTGACAATTTGAACATGGGTATCCCAGATCGTAGTCCAAAACTCTAACCACTGCTATGCTGGTGATTTATATCTATATATGTCTTGCATGTAAAAAACTAACATGTCATGTAAAAGTCTGGCCTTCTTGCCCTTGGTATGTTACTTCTCTTGGGATTATTTTCCCATTGAAGAGCATTCTGTCATGTGAACCTACACTGTAGTCTGAAATGGTCCAGTTTAGGTAAAGCATTCCTGTCACCTCTAAGTCTGGGATAGGAATTGGAGAAAAGTCTAGCAGTTGCCTCTGTAGTTTTTTAGCTTGGCATCAGTACAGCAAATTTTCCTTTGGATCTCAGCTTTTCCACTTCTCTGTTAATCTTGCTTCTAGATTAATAAATGGAGTCCATAATGTTTTCCATGATAAATTGATGTTAATGTCTTGTACTGATGTTTCTTCACATCTGTGCCAACTTTTCATTTTGGGGGTGTATGAGGCATTCATGGGAGAGGAAGACACACTTCTGGTGTTAAGGGATAAGTGAGCCAAGACTTTTTGAAAGCTAAAATATTTTCCTCAAAAAGAAGATCCTGGGGTAGTCTGTTTCACAGACTAGAAAATGTGAACAGTTCATGTGCATCCTAATTTGCAAATGATTAGTCATTGTTCTCATCTTCATCTTTATCTGTTTGCTGAAGGCTAGCTAACTTATAGCGAGCAAAATATATAATTATGTTTTCTATATTGGATCTTTTTTAGATGACCTGCATCTCTGGCCCTTGTCCAACCTCTGATGAATTAAAGTATACTATGACTCGCATAGCAGTAGATGGAGCAGATACATATATTGTAGAGCATGGGTGTGCCACAAATATAAAGGTAGGAATATTCTTTCTTTATAACTTTGTTTTGGGGTTTATTCTAGATATTTCAATTTTTGAGAGGAATATGATAATCTTTGTATAGAACACATACCCAATCTTTCTAAAATCATGACTTCTCTTTAGCATATTCATTCAGGTACAAGAAATTTTTTGCAAAGCATTATATACATAAACATACATTGTGTGCAGAAAGCCTATTTTATGAAAGTGCAGGGTTTAGGAACAGAGTCTAAACCTTTTATTTTCAAAGGCTTAATCAACAGCAGCCTCTTTTATTTCATCCTACTCCTAAAAATACTTTAACTATTACTCTGTTCATCAGTTTGCATCATTCCAATAGGGAATTTCCATCTAAGCTAGAAAACGGACTCATATCCGTCTAAAACGTCAGAATGAGGCAAGACGTGGCATTGCATGTAATTTGATTTCTTGCCTGATTACCATTGATAGCTGCTAAAATTTTGTTTGTTCCACTTATCTGTACTTTAGTAGGAATGTAGAGCAGCAAGATTTCTAGAGTCTTCTAGAACTTTCTTTGGGAGGGGTCTTTTGTTAGGGGGAAAAGTATCTCCATTGAACAACCTTGCTTCTGTTTTCTTAAAACTATTTTAGATGGGTGCTGTACGCATTGCTAATTGTAACCTACACAACCAGTCTGTTCGTGAAGGTATAAGTGCAGCCATTCAAGACCTCCAATTGAAACAATACATTGAACAAGTGAATAACTGCAGAGTTGGTCTTCAGCCAGCAGTGCTGCGAAGAGCATACTGGCTTGAAGCAGGCTCAGTCAGTTTGGGTCTCATCACTGCTGACATTGCATTAGCCGCAGACCATCCTTCTAAACATGAAGTGCAGAGACATTTTTTGGAAATTCATGACAGCAGAACTAAGAGGTAAGATGTGCTATGGACAAGTGTTTCTAGATAAGATGACTTGTTGCCATAGATGTGCAAGTGCTGGCATGCTGAACAGATAGGTGAATAAAGAGGACTGGCGTGACATCGTGGTTAGAGTGCTAGACTAAGACCTTGAATGACTGGGTTTGAATCTCCACTCCTCCATGTAAGATTGCCTGGTGACCTTGGGCCCAGCTCAGAAAGCTATTGTACTGAGGGTTGTGGAGGAAGGGAAAATAATATGAAAAACTGTTTTGTGTCCTGATCAGGGAGAAAGGTAAGATATAAATAAAATAAATTAGGCATAACAGAACAGCCTTTCTACAAAGGATCTTTCTCTGTAGAATTAATGAAATGTAGACTACGTTTCTTTCAATCTTAAATAAATGACATTCTTAAGTAAATTTTGGTATTAAGAAGAGCTAGTTGGAGTTGGAACTTCCAGTGAAGCTTAAATATTGATCACGTGTCCCTGTTAATTTTTTTATTTTGTAGGCTATGGTTTTTATGGTCAGATGATAATACAAAGAACAAGAGGAGCAAGAACAAGTGTGGCTGCCTTGGTGGCTGTAGATTTTTTGGTGGCACAGTGTCGGGATTAGACTTCTTCAAGCTTGAAGATTTGACACCCTCAAGTAGCTCTGCTTTTTCAAGTACGAGTGCAGAATCTGATATGTTTTATGGACAATCTTTACTGCAACCAGGAGAATGGATTATTACCAAAGAACTTCCAAAAACTATAGATGGTAATCTGTATATTTGTGTATATATAGGACACTGTCAGTATATTTTGCAGTCTTATAAAGTTTTTAATAAATTCTTTCTCAAACACTCATGACGTAATTGGAGTTATTGATACAAAAATGATGGGTATTGTTCATAACTATGCAAAATTACAATTACTAGATGCAGTCTATAGTGCAAAAACTTGAACATTATAACTTGATAATTATTTGAGACGTTAGGATAGTTTATTTCATTGCCTGTTACTCACTTAAGCATTTTTGCACATTCACAGGAACTACCCTGTTTCCCCGAAAATAAGACCTACCCCAAAAATAAGCCCTAGCAGGATTTCTATGCATTTGTGGTATAAACCCTAGTGTGTCTTCTTGAGAAAAAATAAATATAAGACAGTGTCTTATTTTCGGGGAAACACGGTATGTACTAAACAAAAGCTGTACTTAAAACTTGTCTACCATAGAGCAATGCCAGTGCTGTTGCCTGTATTATCTAATATTTGGAATCTGCTTTCTTAGGTAAAGCAAATGGTGTTAAAAGGAAAGAATGGGAGTGTCGACCTATGGGAATAGAATTGGAAAGAAAATCCCAGCACCTGAATTTACAAGTACCACTGCGATCTCACAGTTCTTCCTCCTCATCAGAGGAGAATAGTAGCTCTAGTGCTGCACTTCCCTTGCTTGCAGGTGAGAGGGAAAGCCCTTCTGGAGCTGAGGACAACTTGGGGCAAAAAGAATTCTTGGCAGGTGCAAAAAGAGATGATGTCCATGGATGGTAAGTGTGCTGCTTTTGTTGACACTTTTTGCTCCCCAATGCAGATTGTTGGATATAGAAAATAAAAACTTCCTTGGCAGTATATCAGGAGTATGGATAAAACATAGTGCTACTACTTGGCACAGTCTTCTGTTGTTGCTATGGCTGTGTGTGTGTCATGTGCATAGATGTAACTGGGACTTATATGCTACTAGGAAAAAGGCCCGTTGTGGAAATACATACAACAGCCTCTAGAAAGAGGCTTTGGGCAGGTGCCCTGGCCTTGGACACTCAGTTTCAATTTGCTGTGGCGACCTCAGCAGGGTATAATGACACTGAGTCCACCATTTTCTCCAGAGGAACTGATCTCTGCTACCTAAAAAACAGTTGTAATTTTGAGTGATCTCCAGCCCTTACCTGGAGATTGGCAACGATGGTTCCCCAGAAGGGAATAGTTGGTTTGGAGGGTGGAGTCTATGGCTTTGTACCTGTCCCACGCCTCCTGAAACCTCACCCTCTCCAGGCTCCATCTCTCACATCTACAGGAATTTCCCTTCCCAGCCAATCATCAACCTACCTTTTATTTCCCCCTCACTCTTCAGCTTTCCACCCCCCCACACACCTGCAGCCTCTCCCGTGCTCTGAAGCCCTGACTGCTACGTCACATTGGCTGTCATATGGGGGCCACCTCAGCAGCATATAAGGATACAGAGCCCACCATTTTCACCAGGGGAACTGATCTCTGCCATCTGGAAAGCAATTGTAATTCTGAGTGATCTCCAGCCCTCACCTGGAGATTGGACACATTTAACCTCAGAACAGAAAACTGTTTAGAATGTTAGAGGCAAAAGCCAATCAAGTCGCATATGCAAACGACCTCTGTGTTCCGAGGCAAAGGCCAATGAGGCTGCATATGCAAATAACCTCTGTGTTCTGACTGGCTATGGGGGGGGGGAGGAACAGTAAAATGTTTAGAATGTTGGAGGCAGGACTCAGGCAAAGCAGCCAGTGGATAGGGAGACCCTCTGAATGACAGATCAGAGAGCGAACTGATTTTGGAGCGTGTGGAATGTTCTAGAGAAGTGCCACCACCATTCGGCTTTTATTTAGAAGGGAGATTGCAATAATTGGGAGCCAGGCAGTTACTATGGCTTCCCGGACTGGTACACCTGTATTTGCAGATTGTACTTCAAAGAGTAAGTTAAAAATAACTTTGAATTAATTGCAACTTTGCATGAATTTGCTAATATGAATTCTGTGCAAATTTACATAATTATAGATGAAAATGTTCTCTTTCTTGTTGTTTTGTTTTTGTTGCTTAGTACTATGGCAGTGGGTTCAGGAAGTAGTCCTGTATCTCCTAACTCCCAAGAGAGGCCTGTTGGTCAATCCCCTCTTAGATCGCCTTTAAAACGTCAGGCATCAGTATGTTCTACTCGACTTGGGAGTACCAAAAGTCTTACTGCAGCTTTCTATGGAGACAAGCAACCTGTTCCAGCTGGTGTTCAGTTCAGTAGTGACGTTTCTCGAAGCGATGAAAATGTCTTGGATTCTCCTAAGCAAAGGAGAAGCTTTGGTTCTTTCCCTTATACCCCTTCTGCTGACTCAAACTCATTTCATCAATATCGCTCCATGGACTCCAGCATGTCAATGGCTGATAGTGAAGCCTATTTCTCAGCAGCTGAGGACTTTGAACCCATAAGCAGTGATGAAGGCCCAGGAACCTATCCTGGAAGAAAAAAGAAAAAAAAGCAAGCCAAACAGATCGAGTATGGGAGAGGCTCTATCTATCACAGTGTAGAAGGACCCTTAACCACTACATTACATGGAGAAGCTAGTCAGGATCCAAAGAACTTATCAATAAGAACGCATCCTTCCCTAGCTTCATTTGTTTCTGCTTTGGGAGGAGAAGATGAACTTGTAGAACATTTGTATGTTATAGAAGCTGAGAAGGCTCCAGAGAATGAACAAATCACTTCACAGCAGCCTGTAATGAACTGTTATCAAAACTACCTTACCCAATATCAGGTGGTCAACTGGTCAGTAAAGCATCCAACAAATAAAAGAACTTCTAAATCTTCATTACATCGACCATTAGACCTAGAGACTCCAACTAGCGAAGAAAGCTCATCATCTTTTGAGCAACTGTCTGTCCCAGCCTTTAAGGTAAAAAGAAGTCAACAAATCAGACAATCAGTGTATGGGGAGGATGTGTTTTCAGTGGCTCCTTTTTATGGCCAAATTTTATGTTGTGTGGAGAATGAATAATAATAATAATACCTTTCGATTTATTGATCGCTCATCCTGCAGAGCTGCTGGCTCTGAGCAATTTACAGTTACACACGTTTTCACAAGGGACTAACAATGTTTCATAGGGTAAGAAAGGACAACATATAATTCTTTAAATCGCACACTTTTGCAGCCGATGGGGATTTTGTTCAGCTGTAAGCTTCAGGCGTGTTCCGGACGGCATTCACTTTTTCAGAGTGGCTAGATGGCAGTTCTTCCAGGACTGTTTTTAGCAAACTGTGTGGCACACTAGACATTATAACAATATACCTGAGTTGTGCTGTTTGAGGCAGGGGCCCATGGGGACAAGGCAACATTCTTTCAAGAATAGTATCCCAGGAACAGGAAAAGTCAACCCAAGATTCAGGGAACAGGTTGCTGGCTTGACCATTACCAGCTACAGGACCATGGAGAGCTCTCAGGTTAACAGCCTATGTCTAAGGTCAGAAACTGACTGTCAGGCTCTGCTTCCCTAGGAGAGTGGTTCCCAACATTTTTCAGATGGTGACCCATACATCCAAATTTACCTTGTATAGTGACCCATCCAGGGCTGCACAAGGTTTTTGGGTGCCTTAGGCAAACTACGACTTTGGCAGCCCCACTATTCCAGCATTCCATTTTCTACAGTGCCCAACCAGGTGTTTTTGAGAAACAAACAAACATCACACAAAGTTGCAGTTTCCCCCACTATGAATCTCAACCTCCTCCTCTGCCAGCTGTGCCAGAGCCAGAGTTTGAAGAGATACATGCAGATGGCAGATGGTGGTGAAGAGGTTGGCGGCAAGAGTCTCAATGCAGTACATCTTCCACAGCAGACAGAGGGCAGTGAAGCAATGCAGGGGGCTGGACAAGAGGTTGGGCTGCTGAAGGAGCAGCACCAAGACAGAGGCCATACACACACACACACGTTTCTATTCTCCTCTGTTTTTTCCGTGGTATGCTGAACAGCTCCCTCCTCCTCTCCAGCCTCCCCTCCTTCATTCAGCTGCTACAATGAAGTTATTAGTTGCCTGATGGCTTTTTTCTTCTTCTTAACTGTCACAAAAAAGGAGAGGAAGATGTGAACATGAGAAGTTGGAGAGGAGGAAAGACAGAGGGATGAAAAGAACAGGAGCTGCCATTAGGGAGGGTTGGGTTGTGATCCTCTTTCAGAGGTTTCCTGACCCACTTTTGGATCCTGACCCACAGGTTGGGAAACACTGCCCCAGAATACAGTGGACTTACATTGAAGTAGGTTGTTGTGTCTCATTGTGTTGTTGCAGGTGTGAATTGCTTTTATGAATGAGTTTTTACCTTGAATGTCAGAATGCAATGATGAGAATTACACATTTTTAGAAGCTAGATATTCAGGTGGTTCCAGAAAACACTTGTGATTTCAAAATTATGCTATATGTTATGTGTGTTCTAGATTGTTAAACAGGGCCTGACAGCTAATGCTCTATTGGACCGAGGAATGCAGTTCACAGGATCAACATCAAAGTGAGTAACAAGTTGCAATATGTTTTCAGTATTCTAAGACTAAGGTCCCCTTCACATGCACTCCCTGTGTTTATGGTAATTCTTTCCACATAGCATCATTATACTCTGCAAAGAGTAAGTATGTCTGTAAGTAATGTTGCTATGTAGTTGGGGTCATATTCTTGTCCCCCCCTTTTTTTTTTCCCTTCCTCTGACTGAATCAAGTTCATATATGCCTATTTGCAGCATGGAATCATACCAACTGAAACCATGGAGCATATATGAAGGGGACCTAAAATTAAGGTGATAGTCTGTGTTTTCTTTCTTTGAGATCTTCTCACTTAATTTGGGCATGTAGAAGAATAAAATATATTGGTTTATCATTAAGTTACTCTTTTTGGGAGAGTTTGAAAAGTTAATCCCTCTAGTAGTTTTAATGTATTTTATAGCCTGTATTTCCATAGGCTGAAACATTTTAGTTGATGCAATATAAAATGTGTGTTACAGAGTGAGGCATAGAGTATGCATCTTGCACTGCTGTTGTCTTTAAAGCCATTGTGGTGTAGTGGTCAGAGTGTCAGACTGGGATCTGGGAGAATCAGATTCAAATCCCCAGGCCATGAAAGCTCACTGCAGGGGGCTGGACCTTTGCACCTTTGCCCAGTCACTCTTGTTCTGCCTAACCTACCTCATGGGGCAGTGGTTTTGAGGATAGTGGGGCACATATTTACATATGTGGGGCAGAACATTTTAAGTGGAAAATGTAGCTCTGGGGAAAAATTCCACCCCGCATCACTGAGGGAGACCACTGTATGCCACCCTGAGCTTGTTGTGGGAAGGGTGGGATAACAATGTATTATATAACACAACTAAAATTATTAAGAAGAAGAAGAAGAAGAGAAGAGATTGGATTTATACCCCGCCCTTCACTCGGAGTCTCAGAACAGCTTACAAACTCCTTTCCCTTCCCCTCCCCACAACAGACACCCTGTGAGGTAGGTGGAGCTGAGAGAGTTCTTTCAAGAACTGCCCTTTCAAGGACAGCTCTGACAGAACTATGGCTTGCCCAAGGTCATCCAGCAGCTGCAAGTGGAGGAGTGGGGAATCAAACCTGGTTCTCCCAGATTAGAGTCCGTGCACTTAACCACTACACCAAACTAAGCTTTGTAAAAATTGTTTTTGCTATGCACTTTTCTGACATTTGATGCTTTTCAGCTAAATGATTTAGGACTTTTATATCCCACATTTCTACTTAGTTAAGTAGTGAAGTGCACCAGGTATGTTACAAGAAATAAAATGTTATAATGTAATTATGTAGAAACAATGTCAACAAAACAGTGGATTAAAAACAAGACAATAAATATACATAAAATCTAGCCATCTGCGGTAAAAAGTAAAACATCACTGCAAGGAAACATTAAAGCCTAATAAACAGCAAGCTACGCATTTGTGTTGGTGACGTGCAGTGATAGTTTTTGCAAGTTAAATAATGATAATTTTGGAGGATCAAAAGTGTATCCTTTAGCATATGTGAAAATCTTTTTGTGATGTACAGAAGGCTGTCCTGTCCCTGAAGGGGGAAAACAGCCACTCACTTAAGTGTATGGGAGTGCTATTCCAGCATCTAGTCACCTTTGAGAAGGGGGGTGGAATGTTGGAGGGAAACACAGCAGGAGGTCAGTTCAGGTTTGCCCCAGGGAGAGAGCAGTGGGAGCTCAGGTATGGCTGAGGAAAAGAGAAGACAGTGTGAAGGGTAGCTCTGCTTGGTAGTTTGACAGAGTGGTTTGGCTCTACTTCTGACAGAGAATAGAGTACCCAACTATCTCTAGGCCTGTCTCTGGCAATGAGCAGACCTTGTGCCATTTAGTCTGACTCTTGGGAAAGTGCAGGCTGGTGTGGGTGGAATCCTATCTGTGTTTTAGGATCCAACCTAGGGGCTAATCGGTAAAAGCCTGTTTATGTTAGAAACCATTAAAGAAAATTGAAACTACTCTCTAGATTAATGTGCCTCAGCCAGGTTTCTCTTTTGTCTAGCTGGAGACTTGTGCTGCTGATCTGTTCCTTGAACCCTGCTTGTAGAGAAATAAACCTTCTTTGTTGTTAATATTTTAATTTTTTAATGTTTTAACTTGGGCATTCGTGCCCCTTGTGAGCTGCCCTGAGCCTTCGGGGAGGGCGTGGTATAAATTCAAAGATAAATAAATAAAATTAAAAATATACAATTCCTGCCTCAGTGACCTCGATATTCTACTTGTGCACCATAAAACTTACCTCACAGCAGCAAACCCAAAACCTAGACACTTGCTACCTTTAGAACACCTGATGACTGAGGGGAAGGTTTATAGTTTAAAATAAACCTGGTGTTCCCCCCCCCCAAATCAAAGGAGGCTGTGTGGGTCCCCTCAGTTGATAGAAACGGCCTGTCACAGTTTTCTTCTAGGAATAAATAGTAATATTACTGTAGTTGTGCTCTCCTTTATAATTCACTGCATTAATCACAATGGGCTGAGACTCCTGGAAAATACAGAGGGGGACAAAAACATACCTACCTTATCTATACTGTACTAGTGTTCTGAAGCAATAGAACAAAGTTTGAGTCGGCACCTTTAAGACCAACAAAGTTTAATTCAGGGTAGAAGCTTTCGTGTGCATGTATCTGGTGAAGCGTGCATGCGCACAAGAGCTTATACCCAAAGTAAAATGTATTGGTCTTAAAGGTGCCACTTTCTTCAAACTTTCTGAGAGTAACAGTGTTTATAGTTTTACTATCCAGCTACAACAGTTCTGTGTTTAATATTCTCAGTTGCCAGGACAAGTTGTTTTTATCTCTTTAACGATAACCAAAATTACTGAAAGAAAATTCCTTTGAGGCTAATATAGGCCAGTAACGAGAAAAAACTCTTGCAAGTGAATGATCCAGTGTTGCAGTCCACATAGCCTGAGCGGTTCTTATCTGCAATTGCATTAACCTTGTGTGAACATCTGCCACTCTTCAAATTAGACAGCTTATTAAACTCTTGCACCTTCTGTGCTTAGCACCAAGAGGCAGTTGCATCTTGAAAAGTTGTTTGTCCACCTAACCAAGTATACACTCGCAATAAATTCAACTGCTGACCATCATGCAGCACTTGAAAATAATTTCGTAGCATCTCCTCTTTGAGAAGTAATAACTTGGTTCTGTTTTTGTTTTGTTTATTAAGCACACCATACACCCCCTTGGAAAAGAAAATCCTTGACAATACAGATGATGAAACGATAACAGAAGAATGGACTCTGGATCACCCAGTTTCTCAGACCAGAACAACAGCCATTGTGGAAATAAAAGGAACTGTGGATGTTGTTCTCACTCCACTTGTAGCAGAAGCTTTGGATAGGTATTTCATATTTTTTTAAAAAACAGGAAACCCCAGCAGCCTTGAATCTAATGGCTTGAATTAATTGCCTGTTTTACAAATCAAATAGCTGATAAGATCTTTTGTATAAGCTTTTGCTTGTCTTGATACTGTGTTTTATGCATCAAAACACCAAGGGCATTGTTCTTCAGCAGTTACATGGAGATGTGCAACTAAGCTGTGCAAGGTTTGCATATCTCAGATGTAGGCTGAGAGAAGTTTTGGCAGGAATAGGAAAGATAGTGAATATTCTTTGTATATCCCTATCAGTGGGATTAGAAGCATCTTTCCTGCTTTTGCAGCAGCAATATTGTTATGGCAAAGTCTATGTGTTAAAGCACTGGACTGTTTTTTATTTATTTAATTTTCAGAAAGGGGGTTGGCTCCTTTCTCTCCCACTGGGGGAATTCTTGGCCGCTTACAGTGTGTGTATGTGTGTATGCACATTTGAGCATCAAAGGCTCTGATGAATTTCATAGTTCGGATGCTGCGTATAACTTCTTACGTTGGGAGCACCTGGTGAAGGGCCTTTGAAGGTGACCTTAACTGACAGGCAAACTCAAATGGGAGAAACCTGCTCTTCAGGTACTCTAGACTGTTTCGTGTTTTAAAAGGCAACACAAGCACTTCAAATTGTGCTGGGGGAAAAAATAGAAAACCACTAGTGGATTTTGCTTACTATGATGAGTCCAGGTGTTAACTTGGTCACAGTATTCTAGATCTTTTGAGGTTTCCAATGACTCTTCACAGGCAGCCTAATGTTTAATATGGTTTGAATCCCACAGAACATTTCCACTAAAGGAAGGGACATCTATCAGTGGAATGGACCTTTCCTACCACTGCATACCAAAATACTGCTCCTGGGGGTAAGGGAATCCCCAGGGATGACATGAAAGGGGATTTAGAGGTCTGCAACTAGAGTTGAATATTGGGGAAAACCCACCTTCCTGTGGCATTCAATCCTACCCAGTCTTAACATTTAGTATAGGTATGTGTCTTATAAGAAAACTATGTTGAATTCATTTCCCTTGCAGGTATATAGAGGCAATGGTTCATTGTGCTAGCACATACCATCCAGCAGCTATTGTGGATGATCTGCATTTCAAGGTCCTCAGAGAAGCGGCGCAGAACAAGAAAACAAGTTTCTCAGAAAATGTATGTGTATTATGTGGCTAAACATTTTTGTTTAGCATGCACCAACCATACTTTCTGTTCATGTGAGGTGTCTAAAGAATCACAATAATGACAGAGCCATTTCCCAGAGAATCTAATTGTAACAGTGATGGGAATGCCTTGCTTCAGGAAGCGTGGATGAAAAATATTAATGGTGCTAACATGTGATTGCTTTAATAAAAGTGATGGGTCTGTGCTCATTCCTCCCGGTCTTTTAAATTCTGTTCTTTTTCTTTGTTTCTGCAGTCAGTAATTTTCAGAGCATTGTGAATGAACTCATTTTCATTTCTACCATCCAAGGCAGGGAAGTGAAATCAGTATATGTGTAATTAAGATACAGGGGATATGTGAAATTTATTGAGAGGTTTTTATCTCTATGCATCACTACTGGAATTCCAAGCAGGGGTGCAGGCACTGTGGTGAACAGAGAGTTTTCTCTCCCAAGTAGCATCAAGTAGGAAAGCGGAAGAAGTTCCTGCTG
>NW_015166454.1:138444-140921 GCF_001447785.1 Gekko japonicus | reverse complement strand
CTGCTGAGTTTCCTTTCACTTAGGTCTTGGTGTGTAATTATGAGGGATCTTCTCTAACTTGACTTTCTCCGGTGCCTGAAGTATCCTGGCAGGCTCACCTTTTCTTTCTGCGGTGTACAGGGTGAGGTATGCCTGGAACAGGGACAGTTGACACAAGAAAGTTGGTTTCCTCAGAACAATGGGGAAAGCAGAGAAGAAAAAGGGGGTGTTTCACAGAAGATGGCTCCACAGCTTCTCCTTGGACCTCATTTTCTGGGTTTTGTTGTTGTTGTTCTTGTTCGTTTTTTAAGGTTCAGCTTTCATTTTCTGTATTTCTTGGCACCGTTACCCCTGGAATTTATTGTTTCTAAAGCCAAATTCTGGTGCTTTGTGGCTATCAAGTTTCCCTTCGGAATGAATATTCTTGGGTTGTTCCAAAATTTTGCAATCTTGATCTTTGGAATAGATTCTCTTGATCACAGCTAGGGTGGCCTTGCACACAATGCCAGGAAGAGCAGCTCCTTTAGGCCTGCCAAAACTGGCCATGTCTGGTCATCAGTCTACAGGGGCTCAGTGGGGTTCATCGCCAAGCTTGGTGTTGCTGTTCAAATTTCTAGGTGCCCTCTCTTCTTTTTTCCATCCCTCTCCCAGCATTATGTATGGACTGAGACAAGGAGGGAAGCTTTTCCCTGAGACTGGGAGTGGCACAAATATGAAGGTCTCGCCCTGACCCTCTTCTAGCCTGGTATTGCATCCATTCCAAAAGATAAACATATGCGCACTCCTAGTGATTTAGGAATGGGGAAGACCTCTCCCCTGCCCTGTCACCTGCAACCCAAGAGCAAATGTTATCTAAAAGCTAAGCCTTTGCCTCAAATATCTCTTTGGTAAGTCTGTGGTTGGAGCTCTGAATCTGGTACTGGTATGAAGCGGAGGCTATACCACACGGTATAGATAGGAACTCTCAGGCTGGGGCAAGTGATGCACTGTATTCTTGGTGCTGGGGGGGGCAGCAGTGGGAGGGCTTCTAGTGTCCTGACCCCACTGCTGGACCTCCCGATGGCACCTAGTATTTTTGGCCACTGTATGACAGAGTGTTGAACTGGATGGGCCATTGGCCTGATCCAACATTGGCTTCTCTTATGTTCTTATCGTATTATCATATATTTACTGACAAATGTGATTAAAATGTGAAATTCACTGCCAGAGGTTGGAGTGATGGCCACAGGAATGAACGGCTTTAAAAGGGGATTAGATAGATTCATGGAGGATAGGTCTGTCAGTGGCTACTAACCGTGGGATTGAGGGGAACATCCACATTCAGAGGCACTAAACTTCTGAATCCCAGAGCCAGGAGGCAACATCAAGGGAAGGTCTCAGCCTCCATGCCCTGTTGTTGGCCCTCCAGAGGAACTGGTTGGTCACTGTGTGAGGCAGGATGGACCACTCATCTGATCTAGGAGGGTTTTTCTTATGTTCTTAATTTGAATGCGTATGAATAAAATATTTGGTCATTAAATACAGCATTTGAACATACATTGAATACAAACTGACATGCTCTCCCCCTGCCTTTTTAAAGTTATCCTCCAAGCAGGATGTTAGAGGATCAAAAATAGAGACCCCTGCCACAGGAACTACTCAAGCAAAAACACAGACAAATCTTTCTCTCAAGCAAGATAATGTGACTATTAAAGGACTTCAAGCTAATGTTACGCTCCCCAAGGTAATAACCAGTCTGAGTGATTAGCCTTGCAGGCTTTATAGTAACTACATGTTTTAGAAATGTGTGTGGTTATATGAATTTAATTGCTTTTTTAAAGTAAAGTTATTGAGAAATTTTGGGTTTCTATGGGATGGGATGGAAGTCTTTTTTTTTGTAACTTCTTAAAATATGAATTAAGATTTTATTGATCTTTGGGCCACTTTTTATAGGTGAATTTGTGTTTACTGCAAGCATCAGTGGAAGAATCATCAGGCAACGCTACAGGAAAAAGCATTACCCATGTTTCCTTAGTGGCTTTGTGCTTTGATAGGATTGCTACACGTGTTCGTATGAACAGGTAAGGCTGTGTCTTCCGGTAATTAATACTGTTACACTAAATAGCACAGATTAATAAAGTTCTTAAGAAGCTTTTCATTGATAGCAACTTTCTGAATCAGAAATTAAGGTTTGGGTGGAGATAGAAAAAAGGAAATAGTTGGTAAAAACAAATCAGCCCAGATAACATAAGAATATAAGATCCCTGCTGGATCAGACTAGTGGTCCATCTACTCTAGCACCCTGTTCCACACAGTGGCCAACCAGTCTATAATTATTATAGACTGTACACTATTTGTATTTTTTGGAAATAACTAATAATGATAACTAAGAATAACCTATAATTATAAGCAATCCCATCAATTAATTAGAAAAACAAGAATAATTCAGATAATATCAAAATCAAAGTACATTCATCCACTGGGACAATTCATTAAAAGGATTAACTGTCAATTCAAAC